>NW_019950152.1:0-8957 GCF_002910315.2 Salvelinus sp. IW2-2015 | reverse complement strand
TGTGTAATTGTACCCTTTTTGAGTGTTTTTACGCAACATGGTTATTACATGGGTATTACAATAAGCAAGAAACAGACAACGTTGTTCTATCACTTGGTGATAATATGTGTCCTGCAATATCGTGTTACTGCTGTGCTGACTACTTTTATTCAAAACCAAACTGTGGCACTTTATTAGCCTGTTGAACAGTGAAATGATCAGTACGCGTCCTTTTCGACGCGCCTTTGTAAGAACAAATCACTGTAGCTGTCTATGTGCGGTGATCCACGTTTTCTTTATGTCCTAATCTACCCTATCGAACACATCCCCTGTTTATTAATAATGGAGGAAAAGTTATGTCGCCCGTTGATTAAACGCTCCACGAAACTATCAGAAAGAGCCTGACCAAGTTTGTAATAAATACTTACATTTCACGTCACTGCAAGGCTGTATATAATGAGAAATGTAATAGCCTAGAAAATTATTCCGCACCAATGTAAAGGTGAGTTATGTATTTGTCCATGAGACGTTTTGTATAGTCATTTCTAGTTGTACATTTGGCTCTAGTAAATATCTGAACATGTACGGAAGTGTATTTTGACATTATTGTTTTATTTTGTTTTGTGTTTGTCAGGCTATAAAAAATGTATTGTGGGGAGTTATATTTAACCACAAGTTTTACTTGTATTTCTGAGTCTTTTAATAGACGCACTTTGAATTTATTTTTAAGATGATTTCGAAATCATTCACTGTTTATTATTCTCATCTTTTAATTTAAGTAAGCATGTTGTAAAGTGACGTTAAATTCACAAGCATCATTTCTCAGAGACTGGCTTTCTAATTTAAGCCACTCAATAAAGTCGGTATGATTCAGAATCAATTCGTTTAGACTCCGTTTGTTTGCTTCCTAATTGAAATTGAACACGTCATTGCACAGTCGACAAAGCTATTCTCTGCAATTTAGAAGTAGGCTAAATTGTTACTGATCTCTCTCTTTTAAGTATAGGCCTCCCCGGTTGGATCAGTCTGTGCGTTAGAAGAACATTGATGCGTTTACATTGTGCCCCAGTGTTCCAGTGTGCCTTCAGGATTACTTTACCAGTACTGTATTTGACCTGTACACCCCACGTCATCAATAGGCTACTAGGAGATATCATTTGATCAGTAGTCTAAATCACTTGATTAACTCAACTTGCACACATTASCATAATTACGCATACTCGACGTATGTCCACTGTAGTTTAGCCATTTCCCTCAGATCATATGTTTTTCTCAGATATTATACTTAGTCGAGAGAGTTTAGAAAGGCCGTTCGTTTCCCGTTCCCGGGGTAGATTCGGGAGCTTGCAACAGGTCGGGGGAATGGCATCGAGGACTCCCCGGGGCGCTGTGCTCACTGTCGGTATCGCTTCCCCTCTTTCCCCCGCTGCCAGAGCCAGACCCGGCGGAGCCCCCGGCGCTGTGAGTCTTTACGTGTTTACTCAGATGGTCGCTCCGCATAAACCTCTTGTTGCAGACCGGACAGGCGAATCTTTTCTCCCCGGTGTGCGTGCGCAAGTGTCGCTGGAGCTCGTCAGAGCGCGTAAACCTCTTCCCGCAAAACAGCCAATTACACACAAACGGTCTCTCTCCGGTGTGCCACCTCAAGTGCGCCTTGAGGTGCGACGTTTTGCCGTAAACCTTACCACAGCCCGGAATGTGACAGCTATGGAGCCCTTTCCTCCGCAGACTTGCTCCCGCCGGCCCCAGCCTCTCCGACTCCTGACAGTTGGGACAGTCGCAGGTGGCTCTGCCAGAGTAGCGCCGTGCGGAGGACCGGGGAGACCCCGCTAGAGAGGCCGTTGGCCCCCCAGATAACATAGTCCCCCCTGCTCCGCCTAATGGAGACGGACTGGAGTCTGGATAAGAGGATAACACCGGCTTGTAACCGTCCATCAGGTGTTGTCCGGTTGTCAAAAGGTGTGGAGAGGGACTTGTACTGAAGGCTGAGTGACTTAGGCTGGARTAATCGGAATTGTAGCCCCCTAAAGGAGAGTGTAACGACGTCTGGAGTCCACCGGAGTGCAACGAGGACTGTAGAGCTGCTCCACTCGGGTTCTGAACATCAATCCAACCCGCTCCCACATCCCACCATGCAGACGCGCCGGTGGTGCCAACCTCTCCTGTGGGGATACCATGATGGGACGACTTGAACCAGGACTCGTACGGATGTGCAACGCTCATTCTCGGGTAGATGCCTTGCAGACTGTCCACTGAGGAGTGCACCTTGGAAATGAAGACGGGCTGATGGCTGGGTTCTTGAGAACTGTTTGTAACGGAGGCCTGAAATACAGAATAGTCGTTTCCAAAGTGGGGCGTGGATGAGTTGCCGGACGTTAGGGAGAAGGCACTGGATCCGGGAGAGCTGTTGGTGCCAAACGAGTCCGATAGACCAGCTCCGTTACGGGACACTCCAAACCCGGACAGGCCGGACCCAAGGCTGCAGCTGCTGGCGGTGGCTCGCTTCCACGGGTGGAAGCCTTTCCCAAAAGATGAAGAATTATCCGAAATGGAGGATGGTGATGGGCTCGGACTCCCTATCTTGTTGCATGTCGCAGCCAACATGGCTAAAGGAGTCGATCCTAGCCTCGGCTCCTCCTGAAATGACAAGAAACAACATGTTGATATCGATAACGAACCTTTCAGTTTGCTTGGTCAGTTGGTGCCTAATAGCCTTTCCTATAGTAAGCTACAATAACAATGATTATTTGGTCGGTGAAAAGTTCATTCCGTGCTAATGCAAAAGCTACTTTGTAAACTATTTCCATTTGCAATAGACCAACTAGCGGGACAGTTTAAACAGGCATCTTTTCCAAGTCATAACAGAGTCATAACATACCTGTAGACTGAGATGAAATAGAACGCACCAAAATGTAGCTATAACAAAACTATTAAATGACGTTATATATGACATGCACAACAACATGCGCGTCTTGTGCACATCAGTAGAAAGTTATATCCCGGRCGCKTCTCTCTGTCGTTGCGAAATGAATCTCAGCTTTTTACTCGTGACCCACTTGCTTAAAACATAATCAACGAACTGTCTTTCCTAGTGTGACGGAAGCAATGTTAATCCCCTCCGCTGGACAATAAAATAACTAATTAAACCAGCAAGAAACCCCTTAGACTCACCCCTAGAAGTGAAGTTGCCATCACAAAAAGTGCCCTCCTCAGAGGATCTTTTTATATTTATGAATCACAGCAGTGAGTGTTTTTTTTAGAGGTGTGCAATACAATGATGTGTTCCGCCCATCCACCACAAATTGTAGGTCCTCTCCGGCTTTGAAGTACCGCTGTGACACGGGCGACCAATCAGCGCCTCTGTTCCACCACACTGCCACATTCTAACGTGAGGTCATCAGTAGACTACTTCAGACAGCTCTCCACCCCTTCACCACCCTCTTCATAATAAAAGAACGGAAGAAGGTAAAGTTAAATGAGAGTGAAAATAATTACTTATTGAAATCTGAAAGAGGACATTTGGGAATTGTATTTATTTACGATTAAAATGAGCCTACTTGTGCTATTATTTATTGTTATCGTAATTATTGTTATTAGGTTATTATTCGTTGTTGCTGTTATTGTTATTTATAGTTTGGTGTTATTACAGTGGTATCAAACATTTGTATATGACTATTTAGGAGATTTTCAATCCCTTTTTTCAAAACTTTTGCTTCACTTTCTACCAGTGTTACATTGAGGCCATAAATGTCTTAGCTAACCTTCTGTGGCGTATTTCCCTTCGAAGTTTTACATTCATGTTGTTGTCATTACTTTTAAGTAATTCATGAGAACAACGATTATGAAGCCTACAAAAGACTCCACTGTTTTCACATGCAGGACCAATATTACCTTTTTTGAAAATGTCACTTTACTGTAATTGCATTCAATTATTTTGACAATTTTGATTAAAACTACAATGCACTGCATTCCAGAAAATAGATGACTGACTTTATCATTAACTTCATAGATGACAAAATAATTATACACTTAATTTAACTAGTTCGTTTACATTGGTACATCAGTCCATGGAGTTACAGTGTGTGGTGTGTGTGTGTGTGTGTGTGTGTGTGTGTGTGTGTGTGTGTGTGGGTGTGTGTGTGTGTGTGTGTATGTGTGTGTGTGTGTAGAAAGAGAGATGGAGGAGGCATAAAGGAGAACAGACCACATCTAAAATAAAAGGAAATTAACTTAATTTAATTTAATCATTCTTACCTTTCCCTGTGTTGTGTGTCCAGGTGAGATCTGGTTAGCCCCATTATATCGTTGATAATTAATCAATGTGATCTTAGATTAACAGTGTAGCCTACAGGCGCATTACAGCCTGTTTTTCGTACAGCCTATGCGGATCTTACACATTCGATCAAATATAAAATTAAAAGCTATTTTGATAATATCGAATATGTTCCATCGCATCTCAACTGTTATGAGCCCATGTAGCTAAGTACATGTACATAATAATAATAATAGCTTCCGTTCGTTACATAACAGGGACTTGAAGGCCTTACCAACCCGGGGACTCTCATTTTTCTCTGCGCTCTCTCTCTCTATATCATTCTCTCTCTCTTCCCTCGCTATATTAGCATGCAGTGTGCATTGGCAGCATACATTTCATTTGAATTTCAAATTAATAACGCAGGAGGTTTTTAATCATGCGTAGTTTTTATATGTTTGATATTAACATGCTTATTGACCGGGTCTGTTGACCAGCTTGGTCATTACAAGACAGCGAAAAGTTAATTAAAACGACCAGGGATTATTCATCACATCATCTGCCTAACCCATGTCGCTTCCTTTATTACACTGTGTGATAGATGGACTATCTGATTAATTCCTCTGTTTCTTCGATTGGACAACAGCTTTTTGGATTTAATTACGCTGCTAGAGCGAACAAGGTGCAGTCAAAATGTGTCCATAGTGCTGGAAAAACAAATATGAAATAAATAAATATCTAGGCTAAGTAACAGAGAGCATTGGACTAAGAATGATTACTATACATGTAGTTGATATCGCCTAATAACAGTTGTATCATGTCTATGCACCTGTCTAATATTGACAATCATTTCTCGTGTTCATGCAATAACTGTAGAAATAGTTTAACAATTGTAGTAGGCCTATGTGTAAAAAAACGACTTTGATTTCTCTTTTGAGTTCTCACATCTCAGTTTTACATGTTATCATTGTTTATTATTGACTGTAATTTCTGCAAATATTCAAAAGAAACCTTCTCTGAAAATAAATCTAACTTTACATTTGTAAACTTGCCTGTAGCTTAATTAATGCAACCCATTCATTTAGCTTATAATTTCGAGAAAACTGGGTCTCCAATATTAAACTTAAAACTCACTAATATGCTATTTAATATTTATGATAACCATAAAAAAGCAATACAGAGTTTCCATAAGAACAGAAGTACACGCTATACTAGAACTCAATCAGTTTATTAGTTGACGTCATTTCTCCCAAAAACAATTTAGGTCAAATAACGACAACAACAACAAAAGTCCGAAAACGTTAAACAGATACACCAAATGATTTGAAAAATACAATGTGTAGCCTAGATAGAGGCTTACATACCGTGCTCCACTCGCGCCATATTGATATCGATTGACCCTCGATGTTTCTGTCTGTAGTGCACGAGGCTGAGCGCAGCGCTGATCCCCTCCACCCGCAGCGGTACAACAGTAGACCCTGTCTCCTGCAAGAGATAAATGGTACTTTGGAATTGCGTTTAATTAGGAATAACTGAGGAGAGAGAGGCTTGCTCGTCCACCGGTGGTCTAATCACAACATGTGTTCAAGCCAACTGACAAGGTTGCGCAGTCATGTGCTTACCTAAATATCCCAGGTAGGTAGTGAGAGCTAACATGTGCTGACATAAATATCCCAGGTAGGTATGAAAGCTAACATAAGGGATGCAGAAATGTGATGCTGCGTTTTTGCTATGATGGGGGAAGGTGTAGAGGTTATCTTTTTAAACAAGTCCCATGTATGGAAACCATGGTATGTCACATTGACAAAATTGCTGGGTTGAATTATGCAGACTGATTTGATAGGTCAGCAAGATAACAGTTCCCCATGCAACATGTTTCAACATGTCATGAATGGCACTACATCATTGATGGTAGAGAGAGATTGGACACTTCCAAATGGTCAATTTGACTTTCACATGTTACTCAGGGTGGTTTTACCGATCCGTATTTTACAATTAATACAATTCCTTTGTCGGCTAGTTGTGCGCACAGACTCTCTCCCATAAACCTTCCTGTCACAGTGAGGCGGGTTGGCCTGAGTTCACATGGTGAGGCCGGGCACAGACTCTCTCCCATAAACCTTCCAGTCACAGTGAGGCTGGGTTGGCCTGAGTTCACTGGTGAGGCGGCACAGACTCTCTCCCATAAACCTTCCAGTCACAGTGAGGCTGGTTGGCCTGAGTTCACATGGTGAGCCGGCACAGACTCTCTCCCATAAACCTTCCGTCAAGTGAGGCTGGGTTGGCCTGAGTTCACATGGTGAGGCCGGGCACAGACTCTCTCCCATAAACCTTCCTGTCACAGTGAGGCTGGGTTGGCCTGAGTTCACATGGTGAGGCCGGGCACAGACTCTCCCCATAAACCTTCGTCACAGTGAGGCTGGGTTGGCCTGAGTTCACATGGTGAGCCGGGCACAGACTCTCTCCCATAACACTTCCGTCACAGTGAGGCTGGGTTGGCCTGAGTTCACATGGTGAGGCCGGGCACAGACTCTCTCCCATAAACCTTCCAGTCACAGTGAGGCTGGGTTGGCCTGAGTTCACATGGTGAGGCCGGGCACAGACTCTCTCCCATAAACCTTCCGTCACAGTGAGGCTGGTTGGCCTGAGTTCACATGGTGAGGCCGGGCACAGACTCTCTCCCATAAACCTCCTCGTCACAGTGAGGCTGGGTTGGCCTGAGTTCACTGGTGAGGCCGGGCACGACTCTCTCCCATAAACCTTCGTCACAGTGAGGCTGGGTTGGCTGAGTTCACATGGTGAGGCGGGCACAGACTCTCCTCCCATAAACCTTCCTGTCACAGTGAGGCTGGTTGGCTGAGTTCACATGGTGAGGCCGGGCACAGACTCTCTCTCCATAAACCTTCCAGTCACAGTGAGGCTGGGTTGGCCTGAGTTCACATGGTGAGGCCGGGCACAGACTCTCTCCCATAACCCTTCCTGTCACAGTGAGGCTGGGTTGGCCTGAGTTCACATGGTGAGGCCGGCACAGACTCTCTCCCATAAACCTTCCAGTCACAGTGAGGCTGGGTTGGCCTGAGTTCACATGGTGAGGCCGGGCACAGACTCTCTCCCATAAACCTTCCTGTCACAGTGAGGCTGGGTTGGCCTGAGTTCACATGGTGAGGCCGGGCACAGACTCTCTCCCATAAACCTTCCGTCACCAGTGAGGCTGGGTTGGCCTGAGTTCACATGGTGAGGCCGGCAAGACTTCCTCTCCATAAACTTCCAGTCAACAGTGAGCTGGGTTGGCCTGAGTTCACATGGTGAGGCCGGCACAGACTCTCTCCCATAAACCTTCCTGTCACAGTGAGGCTGGGTTGGCCTGAGTTCACTGGTAGGCGGACGACTATCTCGACGAGCTGGTGCTGAGCACGGACGGCACAGAATCTCCCCATAAACCTTCCCGCACAGTGAGGCTGGGTTGGCCTGAGTTCACATGGTGAGGCCGGGCACAGACTCTCTCCCAAAACCTTCCTGTCACAGTGAGGCTGGGTTGGCCTGAGTTCACATGGTGAGGCCGGGCACAGACTCTCTCCCAAACTTCCGTCACAGTGAGGCTGGGTTGGCCTGAGTTCACATGGTGCGGGGCAGGTTGTTCTTTCTGATCCCTATCTCCCCACTAACTGTACGTCACATTGAACAGATGTCCCCATCAGGCGTTCTTCTCCTACACGCATGGACTATATTACCATCATGAAATCAAACTCAAACCTGTCGCTTCACCGCCATAATGACCGCGTTATTCAGGGCCGCTGAGCACGAACAAATGTGCTCATATGTCTTCTTTAGAATATTCTGCATAGAAATGAAGGGAAGGAGAGTCTGAGGGGGAATAGCCGGATGAAAGGGATGGAGAACTTTACTCTAAATGTGGTGAATTACAAAGCAACTCGATCATTCTCGGGCTCTTACTGCTGAAGATCCATGCTCGGAAGTAAACTGCAGGTTGAGGCTTGCCACAGCAATTAGTCCACTATCATGGTGAAATTAGTTTGCATAAAACCATGCAAATAATGTCTGGAAGAATAACAAAAACTAAACCATTGTTTGTGGGTTTAGGGGCACCACCTCATTCCACTTCGGACTGTTAAATTAAGTTACAAGAGAAATAAAGAGTTGAGTGTCCTAGGTAGCTTAACGATGCTATCAAACCCATGTTTCAACCATATCATACTTAGCCTATGCTAAGTTGTTTTATGCAATATATTCAAGTGATATAATAGGATTTCAGGGACAGTGTTTTTGAGCGACTCCACTATTCCACTATTGTTACTCACTCTGCCCATAGATGTGATCATATCTAGAGCATGGTGTTAACTCAAGTGACAGAACAGGATATGGGGACACAAGTGTTTTGACTGACTGACTGCTGGTGTGGGCTAGTGGTGGTTTCTCTCCTCTCCTCTCTTCTCTCCTCTCCTCTCCTCTCTCTCCTCTCCTCTCCTCTTCCTCCTCCTCTCCTCTCCTCTCCTCTCCTCCTCTCTCTCCTCTCTCTCCTCTCCTCCTCTCCTCTCTCTCTGTTCACCATGCAGGAGGTTAGGAGGAGAGATGTCTGTCTGCCATGTGAGCTGCAAGTAGGTCTGAGCAGGGGAGCCACAGACACAAGGCCCAAATGGTGTGACAAAGGATGTGCAGGAAGCCTGTCTCCGCCTGGGTGAGCCACACTCACTGAGGGCCTCCCCTC
>NW_019950151.1:0-8966 GCF_002910315.2 Salvelinus sp. IW2-2015 | reverse complement strand
CCATGGCGATGGAAGTCAGCAGTTAAATTAATAGTGTTTAAAGGTAGAAGGAACAAGCATAGTTGAACTTACCAGCACCCGTCAGGGGGCTATTATCTTTGTCGTTTGGGGTTCCCTGTGATCCCTGTGACTCACAAACTAAGGTGCCCTGTGGAAAGAAGAGAGAGAGAGAGAGAGATGTTTGATGTTTACATGTACATGTCAAATCTCCCACATCAAACACACACATATGAATGTACATTTAACTCTGCTTTTTTCTCTGAGCAGCGGGGCGGCCACGCTCTAGCTTGACATGTTGTTGGTTCAGCATGTCTTGCTCTTTAAATACATTTTAATTTAGCTCAGCAGGAGGTAAACGACAGGTGAAGCTAAACACATAGGTGCACAGACAGACAGACAGACCAACCCTTCGTCATTCAATAGACGGCTCTGTGTGTTTTGTCGCCGTCCCTTTAATAATGAGTATCTTCCATCACAGCCTGCTGAATGTCACCTTTTTTGATGATGCCGTGTGGGACAAGACGTCAAAGTGCTAGTGACAACCAACAGTTTTCAGGGCCTCTCTTGTCAGTGGCATCGGGCTGACAAACCATCAGAAATACACTTTAGCAGGTACCAACTACTTGGACTGCTACTTTTTGAGAAAAAGTGGAATTTAGTGAAACAGGTAGCTTTCTTCACGTCAGAGGAACTAGTGAAGCAAAGTAGTTATCTTCACGTCAGGGGAATATAGTGAAACAAGGTAGCTTTCTTCACGTCAGAGGACCATAGTGAAACAAGGTAGCTTTCTTCACGTCAGAGGAACACAGTGAAGCAAAGTAGCTTTCCCACGTTAGGGGAATACAGTGATCCTCGCCACTTCGGGTTCACTTATCGCGGATTCGCTATTTCGCGGATTTTCATAATGCATTTTTTTTTTTTTTTGGCTGCCTTGTGCTCTGCATTCTGATTCGCTAAAACCTCACTCCCGCTTCTTGTATCAAAACATGCTACGAATTGTGCTATCATTTTGTCGTCTTGCAGTTATGTGTACGTACTAAAAACCAGCCTTGGCAAATTTACATTAAGTTGGCCAAATTATCTTGTAATTTCGAACATCTCCTAAACCGCATAATGTCGACGAACCACGGCCTTACACGTGAGTCACTGTATTTGTATACATGTAATAGTTGCTAATTGTAAAAAAAAAAAAGTTTCTATTTCAGGGCGGATTTCCCACTTTATCGCGGGTCATTTTCGAACGTAACCCCGCGATAGAAAAGGGATTACTCGTTACAGTGAACAACGGTAGCTTTCTTCACGTCAGAGGGAACTAGCGGGTGTTGAAACTCCATACGATATGCTGTGGCTCTTGTTTACGCCAGAGGAATTGAAGCAGGGTGAAAGTCCACTAAAGTTTAAACAACATTGGATCTTAACGTTAATTAAAATCCCAACTGAGAAACAAATGTTGTTTTTTTACTGAGTGGAAGAAGATTAGCATAGTGGGTCAATTTTCAGCAAAAATTAGAGCGTTGACAAGTGCAGACTCAAGTTTCCCCCTGTATTTTGGTGCCCTCGCGCTAGCTACCCAGGTGTGAACATGCGTGACCGCGAACAGAGACGTGTGTGACTATGTGAAGAGCGAGGTAGAATGCTGACATCCATCAGCTACGTGTCAATAACGTGAGCTATTCATTGATGATTGGCCTTGCTTTACTGAAGTTCCGACACAATTGCACCGCTAAAAAATAGCAAGATACGGGCATTCCATTGAAGACACACTTTTGATAGCCGATAGATAGGCCTAGTCCCGGTTTGACTCTGTGTGCCTGGTGGCGACGGGCTATACTGTGCCCTCCCTCTCTCTCTCCGTTCCCTCGCTAGTTCGTATGAAAGACAGCGAGTGTTTGTGTTCTCAGCAAAGTACGGCAGCTCATCAATCTCCTTCCATTCCAAAATAACTGAATTTAAGGAATCTGTGACCTCAGACAATGCGAGTCGACATCACAGAGTCAACGTGCACTATTATTTTGTGAGTCACACTCTTCTACCACTAACTCGTTGTAGTGGCAGGGGGAAAGGCAAAGCGACAACAGTTGATAGTCCTGTATGGCAATACGTTTGTAGAAGTATATGAGTAAGGAAATGCTAAGCTTTGCGAGAATGGGGGATTGGGTACTGTAATGGGTAGAAAGGGGCAACAATAAACGCGTCTGAGAAGGACGTACCCATGGCAACCCTGTAATCAGTGGGAAGAGCTTTAAGGCTAATTTGATCCTCTCTAATTTGATCCCCCTTCCTCCCCTGTCTCACCAACCACCCCAATCTCTCCTAGTGAAATTAGTTTATTACTGAAAAGATTTATCTCARGTTTTTTTGCATTTTCCCTTAAAAAAAAACTATTACACCCCTGTAATTACCATGACCTAGTGTTACCCCCAAAAGCAGCTTGAAATTGACWAAGTGTAATAAAGTGATACATTAAGTTAACCCCCACTTCATGGTTTTCTCATTGGAAAGTGCGCCGCCCTTGACTAACCTTCTCCCGCCAAAGAGATTMGAAGTCTCAATGGGGCTACCCATTTTGATTAAAGAATTCATATTATTCATTCTCAGATTAAAAGGGGAKGCCTTGGTTRAAGTAAGTAAAGGYAGGGAGAGCCAGTTGACAGTGGAAAAGGTGTGAGACTTGGCCAACGTTGGCTCTAAAGGAATTCACCCCTTTGTAACCTTTTATTCATTATCTACAGCAGTGTCTCCGATGACATCATAGTGGGACCTTTTCTTCTTTTCTATTTGACGACAACATTTAGAAAATGCCTTTTTCAAACATCTAGACACTGGTATGGGTGCAGGACAGGACTAATATGATGTACAAAAAAATATATATAAAATGGTGAAGTGACCCTTTAAAGGAGGTTTTAATATCCCCAGACAAGGTGAAAGTCCGCCTGCCTCCCTTGGCTGCTCCAGTCCTGGTTCTGTATCTGTTCTGTGTGGACTGGCTGGAGAGGCAGACAAGAGGAAGCGACGCCACGTCGATCCTGTGATACCAATTAAGGGAGAAGCCCCCGAATGGCGCAACACACTTCACTTGTTACCCGATCACTGGGAGCAGGGAGAAACTAGCCGAAACACCAGGAGTGAGAAAAAGAGAGAGGGAAAGAGGGAGGAGGAGAAGGAGAGACTTGAGAAGGTCACTGCTCCCTGCTGTGTTGGGAATACAAAGCCCTTCTTTCCCTTTTCTTATCACTCGTTCCTCTCCAGAGGGGAAAAGAAACCCTTCTGAGTTTCCAACTCATCCTCCTCTTCTTCAATGCTTTTTTTCTTTCCCTTCCTCATTATCGTATCTCGGTACTTTCTAGAAAGTCTTATCTTCGTTGGCTTTTTCTCTGTCTCTATTTCCGTCCTCAGCGTGTGTTTGGTTATGACTTTCATTGCAGCTCTTCTCTATACCCGTCGTCGATTTCACTATCTGTTCGCAATTAGCTGCGAAGCAGGCACCGGGGCTGTTCCACCGCCTTCCCTGCGCGGGGTGGGTTTGCAGGCAGGCGGGTGGCACAGCTGCGTCCCACACTTAACACGCTCCCGCAGACTTAGAGAGAGTTGACTAATGCAATTTATCTGCCTCACGCTTGTATTACCGTTTACGGAGCAGGCGGTGCAACACACACGCCCAAGTACCCAGCGTTACGCAGACAAACAACGACCCAATACACAGCCACACCACACACCCACACAACAACACACAACACACCACACATACACCAAACACACACAACACACACACACACACACACCACCACACCACAGCGCGACACAAGCGCCACGACACACACACACATCCCACGACACAACACACGAATCACAGCGACACAAACACAATAACACACACATCACTACAGTTCCCTGAGGGGTCACCGGCCGTCTGCTGTGTCGACGCCCAGGGAAGAAGTTTAAATTCCTTAAAGGAGTGTGTGTGTAATTGTGTGTGTGGAGTGTGTGATTAGTGTGTGTGATTGGTGAGGGGGTGTAGTATGTGGGGAAGAGGAAGACTCGGACAATCTGGATTGGCCGTGCAGGATTAGCGTTGGCGGCTGCGGGGGGGGAGGTCAGAGGTTAATCTGCTCCTTCGGACCGGTGTCCGCTGCAGAGGAGGAAGACCAGTCATCGCCGTTCATCTCGCTCTCATCTGTCCCTCTCACCTCTCCCTCTCTCTTTTAAGTTGCCGACTTACTCTTTGAAATGCCCTCTAGAATCCGTGTCCCTCTCCACAGTGGAGCGCAGCAACAGTGTCATTTAATAATCCAGATCAAAGCTCTCCATTTCAAATCATAGCTATACTTTTTCAATTTATGTAATCTTAATATAATGATTATTGAAAAAAAAAAAATGATGCTAAAAAGCTGAAAAGGGCCCACCTCAAGAGGAATTTCCGCGGCTATTTCGAGTTAATTCTTCCTAGAAAAGAAAATCCTTGTTTAGGCTCCACCTCGACGACTGACGCAGGCTGCTAATACATATTCAGGAATTGGGGGTGGAACGTTGTGGTGATTTCCAGGTGTAGCAGAGAGAAATAACAACAAGGTAAGGCCACTAACTGACGTAGCTGTCCAGTGTGATTAGCTAGCATCTAAGCTAACCTTAGCCAGCTAATTGAAAGTTGTGGAAAAAAGTATATTTCTTACTGGTGATGGAGTTTAACCCTTTCTTATTTTTCACTTTTCACACTATTGTGGGTGATTGCTGACCTCGGGGGGCCCCATACTTTCTACCAGCATCAGATATCATCTTGTTCACATTTCCTTTTCTAGGGCCTGGTTTTAACCAGTAACATGGTGAAAGGGCTCTAGTCTGTCCTTAGCCAACCTTCCAGGGGCCTGATTCCTACCTCTCTGACTGTCCTTCACACTAAAAAAAACTGAACCACCACATTACTTCCCACCCCAGTGCCTCTAGTAAAAGTCACTCTGACACATTATCCTCCAATTAAAAAAGGTCTCTCCACTTGCCCACACCGCCCCTCGTTGTGCCCGAACATCACAAGGTTGTTCCACTACACTCTCCAACGCTCTGTTGCCTTCTGTATGGGACAAGACCAGGAGTACCCAGGACCAAAGTGCTCAGAATAAGGCCCTGACATTGAAAAAGGGATTGATGGCAGTGAGGGAGAGTCTCTGTATTGAATTCGCACTTGGAAAGTTAAATGGATGGCAAATGGGTGGCATATGGTAATGGGGCCTCTCCCCTCTTCTCTCCCCTCCATCCCTCCTCTCCCTTCCCTACCTCTTCCTCTCCTCCCCTCCTCCGCCTACCTCTTCCCCTCCTCATCTCCTCCTCCTTCCCTCCTTCCAGGATTTAGACTGACATTTACCACTGTTAGTTTGGTTGCGTTGCAAGCTTCACAAGGAAGGAGGGGAAGTGATTTTAATTTTTAAAAGGGAGGAATAAGTGCTTGGTCACACTTAGTGATTCCCACCCTCGGTGCCGTGTAGCTTTTTTTGTATAGCATTACCACATCTTGAAGACCTCCGTCTTCAATGGTTGAAGTTCTCCTCTTCTACTATCGGAGCGCTCCAGCTTTATACTATTGACTGACTTCCTTCCAGAACACATAGCGTGGCCTCTAAGAAAAGAGCAACGGCAGCGAACTGTGAATAGCTGTTTTGAGGCCGTACGGCTTCTCCGGCTTTCTCGCCCAGCGACTGCCAGCACACTGATAAGAGTATTTTAAAGCGTTTTTTGGTTGGCCGCATGATTGCGGCAATAGCCACTCTAGGAAGAAAAAGGAAGGAGTGGAAGGTTGAATTTGAATGGGTTTAATTAGGAGAAGATGGTGAGGCCAAAAGTGGGAATCAACCATCCCTTCCCTTTCCTTCACTGCTCTATCATAAAACAAAACAATTCAAATGGGAAGTTCAAACTCCAATGAAGAAGGTGTTTATAATGAAAGAATCATTAATGGCTCTCAGGTCAGCCCATTAAAATGATTCTTCTCTATATCTCTTATAATTCTTCATTTTCTTAAAGTCTTGGAAGAGAGATGTGGAAAGAGCGATAAGAGAGAGAGATGCAGGCTCTGGAAGATGAGGCAAAGCAGCAACCTTATCTATCGCAAGACACTGTTTTATTGATTATGGATTTCATTTGCAAGCACATGCCACATGAAATAAAGTTTTTGGAAGGGTTTAGAGTTTGTCTTTGGGTTTCCTCGGTATCAAAGTTTGTTTAAACAAAAGCACACGTCTGTTTGAGTTTGGTGAAACTTTAGAAAATATCTTGAAGTGTTATGCAATCATTTCAGTATGTCATGGATGGTTGAATACGGTATGTCTCTCTTCTCTCTTCCCCCTTCTAACCCTCTCTCCTTCCTCGTTTCCCTCTCTCCTCGCCTCTCACCCTCTGTCCCCTCTCCTCTCTCTCTCTCCCTCCCTTTCTCCCAGTCTTAAGAATCCGGTTTGTAAGGTCTAACAAGTTCCAGACGTGGATAGATAAATGGATGCTGGTGATGAGAAAAAACAGAATGGAGGAGTGTACTCTGTCCTTCAGCATCCCCAGAACAGCTCCCTCCACCTCTACATCCAGGAAGACATGAGGAGGTAAGAACCCATCTAGGATCAGTTTTAGCCTTTACTGAACCACTGGGAGGGACAAAGCAAAACCTGACCTGGTGGAACAGTATTACATATGGGATAATGGACTTGTCTTTAGAAGCACCAGTGAATGTGTGAGGAAGGCAAACAGCAGCTGATCGAGATCAGGTAAGGCCAAAAATTTAACAAGCTGGAGGCTTAGACATCAACACTGACCTCCGGAACAGTGCATAGGGAGAGCACAGACCTAAGATCTATGTAACAGCCTACTTTACTCTAAGCCTAAATCTAAACCACAGGAGGTACATTGCATGTTCATTGTGAATAGGGGCACTATAGCTTTGGGCCTGCCTACATTTAACAGCGCCTATTTCAGAAGGTAAATGGTTGTTTAAGAGCTATACTTAGAGGAGGATTTTGGAATATTCAGGTCTTTTAAACACTTCAAAAGGGGATTGTTGTACGCCTGCACACTAAGTCAACCAGCAACACACACACACACCAGACTGCACACTCTTGCATACAGGCACACAGACGTTTGCACACACCACAACATGCAGAGAGCGGACACACCACAAAAGGGAGAGAGAGAGAGAAACACACACCATAACTCCCCCCAACACTGGCGTTGTTCTGAAACAAAGTTCCATGGAGCTTTTATCGAGCTGCAGAGTGGCTTTGAGGAAGAATGAAGGGTTACTGCGTCGCTAATTGAACTCTGCTCTTGATCTGTTAACTAATTAGTGGGTCAAAGTGGCCACAGATGATGAGGAAAAAGGGATGTGTATTGTAACCCAAAATGATTCCAGATTGGACGTTTGAATCCCCGGAATTTCCTAGTGTATTGTTTAATGATACATTTATACTCAAACTAACATTCTAGTTTGTCAGATGGTTTACATACCTCAATAGTAGTCGATGATTTTTGACATTAGACTACTTTTGGAGTCTGGAACATCTGACAAAATTAGATTGGGAAATTTAATGCCCCCTTCTTTAACCACCAGTTACCCTCATTAACCGTTCAGTTAAACCCTCTCTTGGCAGGGTCCAACTCTATGTCTTGTCCTCAATAAAGAAAGGTTAAGATGCTGGCCAGTGAATAGATGCATCCTCATCAGTTTATTAAGAGAGAAGCCACTGTGATGGGGGTAAGAGGATCTCAGTGTTTCATCTTCCCTCAGGGGGTTCCCTATGAGCGTTTGTTCAGGACAGATCATTTCCTCAACACCGCCCGCCCGTCTCCCCTAGCAATCCCTCATGATCATAGTCCCGTCATATAGTCCCTCGGTCGGGCAAGCGGTCGATCTCGATGTCAGCCGTAGTATCCCAAATGGTTCCCTTACATAGGTGCACTATAAAGGATAGGCTTCCATTTGGAACACGGAGTGTCCTTATCGGCCCTCTAGTTTGGAATCCCAAGTCATTAAAACTAGATTAGACCATTCCTTATACCAAGGTTCCCTCAAGTTTCAAATTAGAAACATTCTCAGACTAAGGTTTCCCTCAACAAGTTCGAGCGATTAGAACATTCTCAGGACCAGGTTTCCCTCAAGTTCCCTCCCTTAAAAGCTATTATTTAAGCCTTGTTATGTTATCTTCTGTCTATTGCCTGTTCTAGGACTCTAACCCTCTCTTGATACTTGCAGTCTGAGTAGAACAATACTTTTAAAGCTAGAGTCCTTCATTAAGAGTATAACAAAGCCGACAACCCCACCTCTGTATTTGGGTAAAAAAAGCGAAAGGGATTGGGCCTGAGAGAATGTAAACCACTTTCTTAAATTTCATAGGACGGAACTATGGAGGCAAGGACTGACCAATAAAAAATGATAGATGTTTTTGAGGCGTGTACAGCGGTTTGTTTGGTTTACATTGTTTACAAACATTGAGTTAAAAAACAAAGCGTTATTCTGGGTTTCTGACGGTGTGTTGACAGTTTGAAACTAAAAGCCTCATGAGGCGTTTAGATGTTCTCTTGTTTCAGGAATCAACTGGGTACATATTGTAAATTATGGATATAGCAACTAAGGACCAATCAGAAGAACGATCTCGATTCTGTCACTATATGACACAATGCTCAAAAACACAAAATACGTTATGGAGTTTGTTTTACCCACCACACATCAATGTATAATCTATTATTCACATACAAGGTTAGCAATAGTGCGTTTAAAAGCTTGTTTAAATTCCTCTTTAAAAACAATTTCAGGCGTTTCTAGCTACCTTCTTGCGTTTCTGTGGTAAAAACTCAATCAGGCTTTTTACCCTTTAATGATTAAGATACGCCTTTAAGGGCTGTTGAAGTGACACACAAACACACACTGTGAAGTGGCTAGTCTCCTTCCCCGCATCACTTTATGCTAATAGTGCATCTCTTTTCATCTCTCTCTT
>NW_019950150.1:0-8970 GCF_002910315.2 Salvelinus sp. IW2-2015 | reverse complement strand
TATCCCTGTGACCTTGCTTCCACCATCGTATGAAGCTTCAGCCATTCCAGTCTGATGAAGTCTTTCTGATGGAGTGATCCGGACGTTGGTTGGAGCTCTGCAACAACAACAACAACAACAACAACAACATCAACAAACAACAACCGCAACACATCAACAACAACAACAACAACAACAACACAACAACAACAACAACATCAACAACAACAACAACAACAATAACAGCAACAGCAACAGCAACAACCAACAGCAACAACAACAACAATAACAACAACAACACAACATCAACAACAACAAACAACAACACAACATCAACAACAACAAACAATAACAACAAACAAAACAGATTTAGAGTTCAGATACAGTTGTTAATACATAGAACGTTTAAAGGAAGTACACAGTGATATTGAAAAAAAAAGAAATAAAGCAAGTGTAACGTGAGGTTTTAATGATAAACAACCTAACTCAATCCTCTACCTGATCCACACTGTGATGACCAACACTAGTTAAAAGAATGATGACCACACTAGTGATAAGAAATTATGGACGACCACTAGGTGATAAAATTGATGGACCAACCACTAGTATAAAGAAATGTGATGGCCACCACTAGGTGATAAAGAAATGTGATGACCAACCACTAGGTGATAAAAGAAATGTGATGGACCAACCACTAGCATGATAGAAATGTGATGACCACCACTATGATAAAGAAATGTGATGGACCAACCACTAGTGATAAAGAAATTGATGGACCAACCACTAGGTGATGAAAGAAATGTGATGGACCAACCACTAGTGATAAAGAAATGTGATGGACCAACCACTAGGTGATAAAGAAATTGATGGACAACCACTAGGTGATAAAATGTGATGGACCAACCACTAGGTGATAAAGAAATGTGATGGACCACCACTAGGTGATAAAGAAATGTGATGGACCAACCACTAGGTGATAAAGAAATGTGATGGACGACCCTAAGTGATAAAGTAATTGCGGACCACCACTAGGTGATAAAGAAATGTGATGGAACCAACCACTAGGTTGATAAGAATGTATGAGAACAAGTGATAAAGTATGTGACGGACAACCACTAGGTGATAAAGAAATGTGACGGACCAACCACTAGGTGATAAAGAAATGTGATGGACCAAACACTAGGTGATAAAGAAATATGATGGACAACGCTAATGATAAAGGTAATGTGACGGACAACCGCTAGTGATAAAGAATACGGACCACCACTAGGTGATAAAAGAAATGTGACAGACCAACCACTAGGTGATAAAGTAATGTGACGGACCACCACTAGTGATAAAGAAATGTGACGGACCAAACCACTAGTGATAAAGAAATGTGACGGACCAACCACTAGAGTGATAAAGAAATGTGATGGACCAACCACTAGGTGATAAAGAAATATGAATGGACAACCGCTAAGTGATAAAGTAATGTGACGGACCAACCGCTAGGTGATAAAGAAATGTGCGACCAACACTAGGGACTAAATAATTGCGACCAACCACTAGGTGATAAAGTAATGTGACGGACCAACACTAGGTGATAAAGGAATGTGACGCAACACTAGTGATAAAGAATGTGACGACAACCACTAGGTGATAAAGAAATGTGACGAACCAACCACTAGGTGATAAAGAAATGTTGATGGACCAACCACTAGGTGATAAAGAAATATGATGGACAACCGCTAAGTGATAAAGTAATGTGACGGACCAACCGCTAGGTGATAAAGGAAATGTGACGACCAACCACTAGGTGATAAAGTAATGTGACGGACCAACCACTAGGTGATAAAGTAATGTGACGACCAACCACTAGGTGATAAAGAAATATGAGACCAACCACTAGGTGATAAAGTAATGTGACGACCAACCACTAGGTGATAAAGTAATGTGACGGACCAACCACTAGGTATAAAAAATTGACGACCAACCACTACTGAAAATACCAAGTCGCCTTACCACAAAGCATCAATCCCCAGGACAGCGTCTTGAGCTTGCTAAGTGGACTGCATCCAGCTGAGTTTTCTGCTCTACCTTGAACTCGTAGACGCAGACCAGCAACGACACGTTTGTCACTTGAAGTGTGTGGCACGGATAACGGTTTTGTTCACCGTCTGCCACAGGATGCTGTTCTGTCCTTCATCTGAAGGTGATATCCAACTAAGATGTTTCCTCCATTCCAGTCCGCTCCGTCCAGCGACGGAGATGCTTTCTCTGTTACAGACGTAACGAGAGGGGTGGGACGAGATTCAGGAACGCTAGAGACGAAAAAATAACAATTTAGCATTAAACGGTATGATACAGAGGGTTATTTTTACCCTGTTACAATAACACGTTGTCAAGTATTCTTTATCAGTTCAAGGTGTCATAGTACAGCGCCCCCTAGTGGTCTGTCACAAATATGTTACACATTTATACTTATTTTAACTTTATTTAATAGGCAAGTCATAAGAACAAAATTCTTAATTTTCAATGAAGGCCTACGGGCGAACAGTGGATTGACCTGGCCTTGTTTCAGGTGCAGAACGACAGATGTTGTACCATGTTCAGCTCGGATTCGATATCTTGCAACCTTTGGTTATAGTCCAGCACTCTAACCACTAGGCACCTGCCCGCCCCTCCACTCTAACCACTAGCTCTACCTGCCTCCCCCTCCATCTAACCCACTAGGCTACCTGCCGCCCCCCTCCCACTCTAACACTAGTCTACCTTGCCTCCCCTCCACCTAACCCACTAAGGCCTACCTGCCGCCCAATCAGGTAGGTATTATGTGATATATACTATATTACATCACATACAAACATAAGAGACTTAACTGGTAGTGAGATCCATACTTTACGGTAGCAGAGTCGACGTGACGCTACTGAGGCCGTAGCGATTCTCAGCCCTGATTCTGGAACTGGGACACACATCCCTGTTACAGCTTCATCGATTTCATCGCGCATTTTCACAAACGACCGAGGAGGACTTCAGTCCACAGTCGGCGTTAGTCGTTTCTCGTTTCGATTATATGTAGTTGTGGACGGGGCTTCCGCCTCGAAGGGGAGGGAAGCCAACGTCAGACTCCACCACTGTTCCTCCGTCACTCCAGACATTACCCAATAGACCAACTGGTGGCGCCCGTGGTTCTTCCATGGACCACAATTGGTTCACAAAAAGACCTGAGGCGCCGCTGGCTGTTCGGGATGGCACATATGTCGTACCTTCCTGAATCAGCTAGGACGCCTCTCACGAAGACGGATGATCATGATATTCCAGGGTTACCTTCAGAGCTTGAATCTACGTTGACATTCAACACCACGGTCCTACCGTTCGAAAGAGATTATCTTCGGCGCAGGTTATCCCCGTAAGATGGGATCTGGGCATTCAGGTTTTGATCCCGCTCGACTGCTTAGACTATATTGTGCGAGGGAAACTTGTTTCATGACTTACATCCAGGATCTCTGTTAAGACAGATGAGATGTTATTTCAGTTTGAGGACTAGGATACCTGATTGAGAAGAAAGAGGGCGAAAGAGACAGGTGGACCAAGGCCAACTTAACCAACGTTTCTGACACACACTACACGGTGACAGACCTGGACGAGTGTGTGGTTTATGAATTCAGAGTCGTGGCCAAGAACGCAGCCGGGTCAGTCAGCGATCCGTCCGTCACTGCCGGCCCGGCGATGTGCGTGGACACGGACGCTTACGAAGAAGATTAGATGGGTTTTATTTTTGAAATTAGTTGATTTTGTTTTAATTGTCTGAGGTTATTCTTGTGTTGTGGTGGAAGTCGTTAAAATTGCAGTTGTTTTTTTTCTTTAAAAGTTTAAATTTAAAAATTAAAAATTGATGTGGTTACTGAAATAGCTATATMTTTTGATTGGTAGAAGATATTTCTGTTTTGATAGCTGATTTTAATAGCRGAGTAGGTTTGCTATGCTCCTATAATTGTCTTGACTTGTTGGGGTCAAAATAGTTGATTTGTGTGTGAAATCACAGTGTTTCGGTGGATAGAAGGTTGGGTGTCATCGCTTGTTTATTCATGTTTTTTGGACTCGAGTGAGTTTTAGAACGTTGAAGAAATCCCATGAAAACATCTTGATCAGCTCGTGTGGACTGTTTGCACATTTTTACATTTGATTGGTGTTGATAGCTTTAACGGTTTAAGAGAAGAAATCAAAAAGGCAGAAGTGTATGTGTGTGTCAGATAACGGTAGTGGTGTTACCTCTACTCTCTCGGCAGGTAGCCTAGTGGATAGAGTGGAGGGGTGGCAGGTAGACTAGTGGTTAGAGTGGAGGGGTGGCAGGTAGACTAGTGGTTAGAGCGTTGGGCCAGTAACCGAAAGGTTGCTAGATCGAATCCCTGAGCTGACAAGGTAAAAATCTGTCGTTCTGCCCCCTGAACAAGGCAGTTAACCCACTGTTCCCCCGGTAGGCCGTCATTATAAATACGTTTTTTTTCTTAACTGACTTGCCTAGTTAAATAAAGGTTTAATAAAACATTTTAAAAACTCTCGGCCTCTGTCGGTCTCTGTCTTTCAATTCAAAGGGTCTTTCTCTCGGTTGATTTCTCTCCTCTACTACTCATTCCACTATAATTTTTGAATAATAATAACAAGATAATATTAATAATAACAACAACAGTAATACTAATAATAGTAAGTAAATGACTGCCTAATATGCATCTGTTGTCCGGAGCCTCCAGCGACGGGCTTCAGTCCGGAGCAGCCAGAGTCTGGAGGCTCCGGACTAGAGGGCGACGCTGGAGGCTCCGGACTAGAGGGCGACGCTGGAGGCTCCGGACTAGAGGGCGACGCTGGAGGCTCCGGGCTAGAGGGCGGCGACGCTGGAGGCTCCGGACTGGGCGACGCTGAGGCTCGACTGAGGCGACGCTGGAGGCTCGGACTAGAGGGCGACGCTGGAGGCTCCGGGCTAGAGGGCGACGCTGAGGCTCCGGACTAGAGGGCGTCGCTGGAGGCTCGGACTAGAGGGACGCTGGAGGCTCCGGACTAGAGGGGACGCTTGGAGGCTCCGGACTAGAGGGCGACGCTGGAGTCCGGACTGAGAGGGCGTGCTGGAGGCTCCGGGCTAGAGGGCGACGCTGGAGGCTCCGGACTAGAGGGCGTCGCTGGAGGCTCCGGGCTAGAGGGCGACGCTGGAGGGCTCCGGACTAGAGGGCGACGCTGGAGGCTCCGGACTTGAGGCGTCGCTGGAGGCTCCGGGCTAGAGGGCGACGCTGGAGGCTCCGGACTAGAGGGCGTCGCTGGAGGCTCCGGGCTAGAGTGCGACGCTGGAGGCTCGGACTAGAGGGCGACGCTGGAGGCTCGGACTAGAGGGCGTCGCTGTGGAGGCTCCGGGCTAGAGTGCGACGCTGGAGGCTCCGGACTAGAGGGCGACCGCTGGAGCTTCCGGACTAGAGGGCGACGCTTGGAGGCTCCGGACTAGAAGGGCGTACGCTGGAGGCTCCGGACTAGAGGGCGTCGCTGGAGGCTCCGGTAGAGGTGTTGCCGAGGCTCCGGACTGACGTCCTTGCGTTGAGGCCTCGTGCCATCTCCTCACTGGAGGTTTTGGTGCCAGTGGATCTCACTGGAGGGCTCGTGCCATGGATTATCACTGGAGGTTCGTGCCATGGATATCACTGGAGGCTTCTTGCATGGATCATCACTGGAGGTTCTTGCTATCATATCATCTGCTTGGTCCATTATTGGTGGGTGGTTCCTGTAACGATTGTCGTCTGGAGAAGGAGAGAGGACAAGGTGGCAGCGTGGTAAGTGGTCATATTTTTTAACAATAAATACGAAAACAACTTGACAAACAACAAAATGACAAAATGACAGTCCTGAAGGTGAAACAAAACACTAAACAGGACACCAACCCACAAACAAAAGTGGGGAAACAGGCTACCTAAATATGGCTCCCAATCAGAGACGACGATAGACAGCTGGCCTCTTATTGGGAACCAACCAGGCCAAACACACAGAAACAGAAAACCTAGACCTACAACATAGAATACCCAGGACATTAGAATATCCAGCCACATATCACACCCTGACCAAACTAAAAATAGAAACATACAAAGCAATCTACGGTCAGGACATGACACAGGTGTTGTACCACTGGGCATGTCCAACCATGGTATTTCCTGTCCCAGGTAGTTTGTACCACTGGGCATGTCCAACCATGGTATTTTCCTGTCCGGTAGTTGTACACTGGGCATGTCCAACCATGGTATTCCTGTCCCAGGTAGTTGTACACTGGGCATTTCCAACCATGGTATTTCCTGTCCCAGGTAGTTGTACATGTTCAACCATGGTATTTCCTGTCCAGGTAGTTGTACACTGGGCATGTCCAACATGGTATTTCTGTCCAGGTAGTTGTACCACTGGGCATGTCCAACATGGTATTTCCTGTCCCAGGTATTTGTACCACTGGGCATGTCCAACCATGGTATTTCCTGTCCCAGGTAGTTGTACCACTGGGCATGTCCAACATGGTATTCCTGTCCCAGGTAGTTGTACACTGGGCATTTCCAACCATGGTATTTTCCTGTCCATGGTAGTTGTACATGTTCAATCATGGTATTTCCTGTCCAGGTAGTTGTACCATTGGGGCATGTCCAAGCCATGGTATTGTCCTGTCCCAGGTAGATTGTACCACTTGGGCCTGTCAACGTGGTATTTCACTTGTCCCCAGGTAGTTTGTACACTGGATGTCCAACCATGGTATTTTCCTGTCGCAGGTTATGTGTACCACTGGCCCTGTCCAACGCATGGTATTTCTGGTCCAGGTAGTTGTACCACTGGGCATGTCCAACCATGGTTTTCCTGTCCCAGGTGTTGTACCATGGGCCATGTCCAAACATGAGCTATTTCCTGTCCGAGCGTAGATTTGTACCAGGAGTGTCTGCATGCAAACCATGCTATTTCTCTGTCCAGGTAGTATTGTACGTACACTGGCATGTCAAACCATGGGTTCCTGTCCCAGTAGTTGTACATGGGCAATGTCCAAACCCTGGTCTATTTCCTGTCCAGGTAGTGTACACTGGGCCATGTCCACCATGGTATTTCCTGTCCCAGGTAGTTGTACGCACTGGCATGTCCAACATGGTATTTCCTGTCAGGGTAGGTTTGTCCACTGGGCGTCAAGGTTCCTGTCATATACCTGCGGTGCATAATGTTTTCTATTTGAAGGAATGTAGTGGCATGATTCCTGGCCTTTTCTGGAAAATCCGACGTTTGGTTTTCCTGAAAGTTGATGTTGATTGCCGCAGTTGATGCTTGTTTTCCTAAAAGAATGTTAAGTTGTTCCTGTAGACCTTGTGCTGTTATTGACTAGTAGAATCAAGGTAATCTGCGTACGAGCAAGGAATCTGGCCAGAGACGCTAAGGATGTTCGTCTGTCTGTGTTTCTCTTGTCTCTGTCTTGTCTCTTATCTCTACCTCTGTCTCTATCTCTACTCTGTCTTGCTTCTACCTCTGTCTCTCATCTCTACTCTGTCCTCTGTCCTCTATGTCTACTCTGTATCTTTTCTGTCTCTCCATCGTCTCCTCTATTCACCTCTGTCTCCTGTTTCCTTCCTATCTCTCTCTGTCATTCTCTATCTTACTTGTCTCTGTCTCTATTCTGTCTCACCTCTGTCTCTGTCTTATGCTCTTCCCTCTGTCTCTCCCTCTGTCTCTCCCTCTGTCTTCTTCTACCTCTGTCTCCAACTCTGTCTCTATCTCTACCTACTGTCATCCACTCTGTTCTATCTCTACCTCTGTCCTCTACCTCTGTCTCTTGCTCTACCTCTGTCTTATCTCTAATCTCTACCTCTGTCTCCACTCTGGTCTCTATCTCTACCTCACGTCTGTCTCACCTGCTGTCTCTTCTACCTCTGTCTCTACTCTATGTCTCTACCTCTTCCTATCTCTCCTTGTCTCTGTTTCTACCTCTGTCCACCTCTGTCTCTGTTCTACTTCTACTTCTGTCTCCTCTCTACTCCTGATCTCTACTCTATCTCCCTGCCTCATATCTCTCTGTCATCTTCTCTCTTGTTATCTCTACTGCTGTCTCTGTCTATCTCTACCTATATCTCTCCCTCTTGTCTCTGTCTCTATCTCTAACAATTTCCTCTGGTTCCTCCTCTGTCTTTACCTCTGTCTCCACCTCTGTGTTCTGTCTCTATCCTCATACGTGTATCGCTGCAGTCTCTCCTGCAGTGGGTCCTGCAAGGAGAGAGATCTATCCTGCCAGTATATCCCCACCCTCCCACCTCCGGTGTGTTCTCATCAGCTGGGCTAGATAAGTCTTTAATGGAGTGGGAGAAGCTGAATAAGTACCTTTAAGGAAGTGGAGACAGATGATAAGTCCCTTTAATGAGGAGGACAGCTGATAAGTCGCTTTGAAGGAGTGGAGGACAAATCTCTGGCTCTCAGAAACCAGAGTATGAATTAAAGGAACTGTGTGATCTTGGATTTGTCAAACCAGTTTTTTGGACTTATGGAGAGGGCGATTAATGCTATGACCTAATGAGTTCAAGAATAGCTGTGTAACCAACACCACTGCAGAATAAACTGGACACCGGCTGGGATGTATTGTACAATACAGAGCATCTCAGAATTGTCGTGCGACTGGTCAAGGTCTCCCTTGTCTGTTTAATCTTATTAACGAGGTCTAAAAGGCCTAACTGATCTAGATCAACTCCTACCCGAGTCCTGATCCTTAATCGCACTCCTACCTGAGACTGATCTAGATACACCTACCCTGAGAATGATCTAGATTCCACTCCTACCTGAGTCTGATCCTTAGATAGCACTCCTACTGAAGACTTGATCCTAGATCCACTCTACCGCGACTGATCTAGATCACCACTCTCTCTGAGACCTGATCCCCTGAATCACCGAACTTTCCTACCATGAAACCTGTCTACCACTGATCTAGATCACACTCCTACTCTGAACCTGATCCTAGACACCCACTCC
>NW_019950149.1:7182-8971 GCF_002910315.2 Salvelinus sp. IW2-2015 | reverse complement strand
CAAAGTATCAAAATACAGATAGGTGTTGGTAAAGGTATATTGTCCTGCTAATAGCCCATAATGGGCTATTATAATACTGTACATGGTGTCCAGGTCAGGATAACCAAAACATTTCTTTATTAAAAGACTATCAGAAAGAATGTTGTTACTTATTTATTTTGATCCAAAGCCATGAATGATTGAGTCACTCAGCTTTATGTAGGTGCTGCTATATGACTGTGTCATCAACTTGATAATATATAACGATATTTGAGGTTCTCAATAAGGGCCAAAACATTAATTTCTGTTTTTAGAGGGAGAGAAACGCTGGGCCAATTGTGCGCAGCCCATAAAGGCCAAAATATATCCCTACTAATAGCCATAATGGCGCTGTACAACGTGACTGGACGTGACTATTTCTGGAATTCACTGATATTTATTCACATAGTCATTTGTAATGGATCCATAACTACATAAACATCGGCATTATGAAAGAGTATTTTTATCATTATTTTATTAACGATAGCATAAAGATGATGAAGAAATACTATACTGCTGTTTTGAGTTAGAAATGTAACACTTCAGAATTCTTATGCATCGAATACATTGCAGGATGTTCACACCTACAGTAGCCAGGATATAAAGAGTCTATTGTCCTGCTAATTGGACTACAAGTGTTTGAAAACCTTTTTTCAAAATGCCACTAGCTGTCCATCACTACTGTAAATAAAAACACAGCATCTTGTTCACATTCTTTATTGTAACCACAAGATCACAAATTATTTGTATGTACCTTTCTAATTACTTTAAGGGTTTGGGATTAATTTGATTAATATTATGGTGTTTCTATTCCAAGGAAAACAAAAAACCCTCTGGGTTTCCGTTAGGATGGGAGGGAAAATATGGAGCTGTACAATGTGACGGTCAGGAGTACAGAACTGGGCTATTTAGCGAAAGAATCCAGTGACCTGCGGGAGACCGGGGTTCAATTCCCCGACGGGGAGGAAGGAGTAGGCTGTCCTTGTAAACAAGAATTTGTTCTTAATTAACTGACTTGCCTAATAAAGGTTACACTAAGAGCATTACATTTCTACACCCTAATATTCAAATTCTAGTCTAACCAATACCCAAACGGAGATTAAGTGAAAATAAAAATCTCATTGATTTATCAAGACCAGTCCCCATGCTTGTCATCGGGTAGTGCAAAACGGTGCTAAAATAGTTGTAGGCTATTGCTTCTAACTTCAATATGCTCTTTAAACAAATAAGACCTACACCACTTTTAACAGCACATTACTCAACACTAGTGAGACTCATGTCGTCTACGGTAGGCCTACAGTATATCGAAAAATATGACGTGACTCTCCGCCAATAACTACAAAGAGGATATTTCTGCAATTCAGTGATATTAATTCCCATAGTAATTAGTTATGGATCCATAACTAAATAAACATCAGCATTTTGAAAGAGTATTTTTAGCATTATTTTATTAATGAAAGCATAAAGATTCCATTATTAGTTACATTGTTTTAGTTTGAACGTGCAGACTAGCACTAAGAACAGAACAGCGGAAACGTTTCCCTAGTCAGCGCCATTATTAGCGCAATGGTTATTGAACCAGCATCTGTAGCAAAACAACTTGCACTGCTATGCAGTGTCTTAGACTGTTGCGCCACTCAGGCACTGTACAACGTGACCGGTCGGGAGTGGCCTACAGTACTACAGTAAGAGCAAAATAATCCTAACAAAATAAAATAATAAAAACCGGATTTGTGCACATGCAAAAAGTTAGGCATTTTGAAAACAGCAG
>NW_019950149.1:0-1370 GCF_002910315.2 Salvelinus sp. IW2-2015 | reverse complement strand
CAGCATTGGCTTGGGGAACAGTGGTTTCCTCCTTTAAAAGTTGCGAGCTTACGCCCGGCACTTTAAAAGGTAATTGTGTGGTTATAATTAGGTACTTGCGTCACCTCTTCATTAGCTCCCAGTCAGCACAAAGGGGAGTTAGGAGCACTGATTATGCTTTTGGTTCTACTGTGTCTCTAAACTGACAATGAATGTGGCAACATAAACACTAAATAAGAATACTGAATATTTCTGCACGACTTTCAGTAGTATATCTCTCACTAAAACTGGGTTAGCTGCACGAAAATGCAAGTCCATAGCACCTACACTACCGGTCAAAAGTTTTAGAACACCTACTCATTGAAGGATTTTTCTTTATTTTTACTATTTTCTACATTGTAGAATAATAGTGAAGACATCAAAACTATGAAATAACACATATGGAATCATGTAGTAACCCCCCAAAAAAGTGTTAAACAAATCAAAATATATTTTATATTTGACATTCTTCAAATACCACCCTTTGCCATGATGACAGCTTTGCACACTCCTGGCATTCTCTCAACCAGCTTCATGAGGTAGTCACCTGGAATGCATTTCAATTAACAGGTGTGCCTTGTTAAAAGTTAGATTGTGGAATTTTTTTCCTTCTTAATGCGTTTGAGTCAATCAGTTGTGTTGCGACAAGGTAGGTGGGGTATACAGAAGATATCCCTGGTCCATAATATGGACCAAGTCCATATTATGGCAAGAACAGCTCAAATAACCAAAGAGAAACGACATTTCATCATTACTTTAAGACATGAAGGTCAGTCAACACGTAAAATGTCAAGAACTTTGAAAGTTTCTTCAAGTGCAGTCGCAAAAACCATCAAGTGCTATGATGAAACTGGGTCTCATGAGGATCGCCATAGGAAAGGAAGACCAGGGGAAATTTGTCCTTTCGTCTGGAGTCCAAATTGGACATTTTTGGTTCCAACCGCCGTGTCTTTGTGAGACGCGGTGTGGGTGAACGGATGATCTCCGCATGTTTATTTCCCACCGTAAAGCATGGAGGAGGAGGTGTAATGGTGCTTTGCTTGTGACACTGATTTATTTAGAATTCAAGGCACACTTAACCAGCATGGCTACCACAGCATTCTGCAGCGATACGCCATCCCATCTGGTTTGGGCTTAGTGGGACTATCATTTGTTTTTCAACAGGACAATTGCCCAACACACCTCCAGGCTGTGTAAGGGACTATTTTACCAAGGATAGTGATGGAGTGCTGCATCAGATGACTTGGCCTCCACAATCCCCGACCTCAACCAAATTGAGATGGTTTGCAGAATGAAAGAAAAGCAGCCAACAAGTGCTCAGCATATGTGGGAACTACTTCAAGACTGTTGGA
>NW_019950148.1:7884-8975 GCF_002910315.2 Salvelinus sp. IW2-2015 | reverse complement strand
AACAGGGAATAAACAGGATAAATGGGGATAAACAGGGAATAAACAAGATAAATGGGGATAAACAGGGGATAAACAGGGGATAAACAGGGAATAAACAGGGGACAAACATAGAAAGTGAGACCAGAGGGAATTCTCATTTCATGCATTTCATGCATTTATTTTTTTAAACATTTTATATTTGCAAGTGGGCTACAAAAACATTGTTAAATACATTGTATACACAATTATCTATTTAATAGTATTATTTTTTTATTGTTTTTATTTGCAAGTGGGCTACAAAGTGTTTAGCTCATAAGTTACCTATAAAGTAAAGGGTTTTGGAACCATCAATTATTCATAGAGTTTTGTGATGATCAGATTTCCATTGGCAGCTCATGTCAGTTCTCCTTAGCTGTGATTCTGTCTAGTTTAGCCTCTACAGAGTGAAGGGAATGCAGTCCAAAATGGCATGCAAAATGGCATGCAGTCCCAAATTTTTTTTTTTGGGGGGGGGTCACTTCAACAGACATTGATAGGACCATACCTATTCCCACAATGTGCCACTGCAACAGCTACAGTACGCATATCAATTGCCACACGACTCTCTGGTTATTTTGAAGACCATGGAATATAAAAACTCCTTGAGGTGATTCATAGCAATTTCAGTTATTTTGAAGACCATGGAATATAAAAACCCCTTGAGGTGATTCATAACCATTTCAGTTATTTTGAAGACCATGGAATATAAAAACTCCTTTGAGGTGATTCATAGCCATTTCAGTTATTTTGAAGACCATGGAATATAAAAACTCCTTTGAGGTGATTCATAGCCATTTCAGTTTGGTTGGTAATGTTTTTAAACACATTACAACTGTATGACGTAAAGCTTCATTTTCTCCTGAAAATGTGTTTCAGAAACAAAAGAGGATGAACTGTACATTTGAAAAAGTCCCGTGTGGAATATCTCAGAACGTTCGTGATTAGTTTCCAAGAGGTACAACGTTGTCTGGGGGGTTTTATGCCGGTGCCACGGTGGAAACCTCTGTTTTTGATGTAGACACCTCCGAGCCATCGTCTACTTCCTTGCCAAAGAGCTGCATGATGCACGTACG
>NW_019950148.1:0-7209 GCF_002910315.2 Salvelinus sp. IW2-2015 | reverse complement strand
TGGCCAGCCACACGAACAGGTAACAGAAGACGATCACTCCCAGGGGCAGGAAGCAACATGTAATCATCAGAACGATCATGTATGACAGGACTCCAGGATCCTCGTTGCCTCCGAACACATCAGGTCCACAGGAAGTCTTCAATCCATGAGGCCAGTACCTGACGGAGGGAGAGAGACACAGAGACGGGTTTGAATAACGAAACCTTTTTTTGAACAATGTGACTTTTTTTTTTTCATATCCTCAGCGAAAGAAAAATAGACGATGTCTCACCTGCTCCAGCCGAAGATAGGAGGGGCGCACCAGAAAGCAGACCAGACCCAGGAGAAGATAATACCCCCCATGGCCCATTTAGCATCAAACTTGACATTTCCAAAGGGCTTACACACCACCACCCATCTCTCCCAGGAGATAACAGCCAGAGACCACAGACCAGCAATACCTGCGTTAGATATACACATTAGATATACACATTAGATATACACAAAATATCCATTCTGATTACTGTCACTATGTAATGGTGTTTTATCAATAGCCAATTAGTCTTCATCAGCGCTGTGTAGCAATGTAGAATTACCTCGTGTGGTGTTCGGGTCTGTGGGACCCATTTTCAATGTTTACTAAAAGAAAAATGATACAACTTTTTTTTTTTTTCAATCTGAGACTCATTGGCCTTGGCTCATTTTCTTTGAAGAACATATAAAAGAACACATTTTCATTGAGTGCACACTGCACCTCCCTACACATTTATATTACATATGTGGTTTTCGGGTCCACTGGACCCAAGGGTAATAAAAGTGTGGAAAAGTGTGTGTGTAGGTGAAAACAAGTAAAAATGAAACAAATAGGTTTGCTGTGTGCCTACTCTGTCTTCTRCTTCCCTGGGCCTGCTGTTTCAACATAGCAACAATAACCTGTCTGTCTCCCTGCCTGTCTGCTTGTCTCCTGCTTTTCTGGCACTCTTTACCCTTTGTAGWGTGTGAAACTACACAATGTCTTGTGGGAACCTGCACAATGCTATTAGAATACATTATTTCAATACATTATTTCAAGACATTGTTAAACATGCTGTATTTTCCCACACTCTACCCCAGCCAGGTGCAAATTGTGGGAGGGACACAACAAATAAATATCTGTGCACGTGTGGTTCCTTACCACAATCAATCGGTATGCCAAAAATGATCTCTGCTCAGAGGGCCTTACAAATGATTTTTGCATAGAAAGAAGGTAGTGAGGAAAAAATGTCAGAATATGAGGATAATGTCTCTGTCAATTTGGAGTCTATTGGTGAGTTGAAAGATGAGGATGAGATTGACCCTCAGCCAGCCCCAGAACCCAGCCGAGCGTCAGCAGCTGCCCAGGCACCCAAGCCGGGTCGCAGCCACGCCCCGGGTACCAGCCCCGGTCAGCCAGGCCAGCCCGCAGGACCAGCCCCCCCCGCGGCACCTGCAAATCATCACTCGTCTAGCACGAGCCAGCGCCCAGGACCAGCCCGCTCAGCTCCAGCCGACAGCCCCAGGGGACCCACCCGGTCAGCAGCCAGCCACAGGACCAGCGGTCAGCAGCCAGCCGCACAGGACCAGCCCCAGGACGCACGCCCCCAAGGGCCCAGAGCCAGCACCACACACCGAGCGCCCGAGGACCAGCCCGTCAGCAACTAGCCACAGGGACCAGCCCAGCACCCATCAGTACCCAGCCCCCAGGACCAGCCCGTCAGCAGCCAGCCACAGGACCAGCCGCGTCAGCAGCCAGCCCAGGACCAGCCCCACTCAGTAACCCCAGCCCCAGGACCAGCCACGTCCAGCAGCCAGCCACAGGACCAGCCCCGTCAGCACACCAGCCCCGAGACACGAGCCGGTCAGCAGCCAGCCCCAGAACCAGCCCATCAGCAACCAGCCCCAGGACCAGCCCAGTCAGCAGCCAGCCCCAGGACCAGCCCGTCAGCAGCCAGCTCATCAGCAGACCTGCAAGAGGAGAAATATGGATGTAATTTATTTTTAACTGAATGGTCTTTTCCCCAAGGAATGAGCCACCCCGCATGGCTGCCAATGTAATAAGGATGCAACAGGGCCGACACGGTTGGCGGTACTCATGTGCAGGACATAAAGTCTTCTTATGAAGTGCACTAATTTGGAGGAAGGTGTGTTTTGGGGAGAGATTGAAGGAGATGGACCAAACTCATTTACATGCATCCTTTGGGGTTATTATCCTTGCTGGTGTTTTCAGATCCAATGGGAAACAACAGAATCCCTGTTTGATGCAGAAACTAGCAGAGAACTTTTCCAATCAACAATGTCTCTGGAAAACCTCCTCATTATTTCCAGGATTATCCCCTTCGATAACTGAGACACCAGACCAGCTCGGCGGCAGAGAGACAAGCTAGCTGCAATCAGGTCAGTGTGGACAAGTGGGTGGTCCACTTCCCCTGTTTACAACCCAGGGCCAACGTTACTGTTGATGAGCAGCTTATGACATTTAGGGCCCGCTGTCCCATCAGGCAGTACATACCGTCTAAACCATCAAAATCTGGAATCAAGATCTGGGCTGCCTGTGATGCTGCTTCATCATATGTGTGGAACTTGCAAGTGTATACGGGAAGCCAGGTGGGAGGAGCCCCTGAGAAAACCACAGGGATGCAGGTTGTCCTGACGTGACATAGAGACCTCCGTGGCCAGAACATCACATGCAATAATTTGTTTTACTTCGCACAAGCTGGGACAGGAGCTCCTCAAGAGGCGAAGCCTGTGGCGTGGCGCGACAAGGCGTGGGACACAGACGCAGCGGGGGGAGTCCTGTGTTCAGAGACGGGGGTGTGGGCGATGGGGCGGTGGTGGAGGGCGTGGCTGGCAAGTGGGTGGGAATCGCACAGTAGGAGGGAATGACCTCGGCGCCGGGTCTGGTGTGTGTGGAGGGTGGATGCGTGGCGTGGAGCCCGTTGCGTGCGGTGTGGTGTGGTGCGGGAGGCGCGTGGGTGTGTGTGTCGTGGTGGTGGGGGGGGCGGCAGGGGCGGGGGCGGGGGGGGGATTCCTAGGCGGTGCACCCGGGGGGGGGGGGCGCCTACACCGAGTCCGATACCGACGGGCCGGGGGGTGGGTGGGGGCCGTAGGGCCACCACATGGCGCGCCACGAGCTCCTGCAAGAGAGCGTGCACGATGGTAGGAAACAGTACGAAAAAACAAGCCAAGGCTGTTACCTCAGCTGTTGGATACATGGAACAGGCCTATCAATTCCTCTACGTTTGTGTTCACGGCCGACACGTCCCGAGTGTCCTACGTGCCATGGAAAGGAAAACATGTGCATGGGGGAATCTGTGGCCAGGAACATCAAAAAACAGAAATCATAATGGATTAGAATGCCACAAAAGGAGGGATGGACAAATTTAGACAAGTTGGTGACTGGCTACAGCTGCAAACGAAGAACCCTACACTGACATCTTGTGATATTCCTCAACATCTTGGACATGTCGGCGTACAACGCGTAGTCATCTGGACGGCGTTGAACCCAGATTGGAACAGAGGGAAGCGCCAGAGGAGACGGCTCTTTCTCGAGGAGCTGGGCAAGGTTGGGAAGACCTCAAATCCAGAGGAAACATATCCCAAGGACCCCAGCTTCTGCAGCCACTGTGAGTTGAGGATCGGAGAGGATGCTGGTGCCCCATCCACCCGACCCACAGAACCAGCAACTCTGATACCGGAAGTAAGTGTGAGTGATGTTGTTGCATGTGTGTGTCTGACTCTCCTACCTGGCCTGCTGTAACTATATATGTGAGTGAGATGTCAGTAAAATTCCTGAACTAAGTGTTTCATCATTCTAGATTGCAGTGCAGCCAGGTAGCAACAAGAGAGAAGCACTGCGATGTGTGGTGGACCAAGAAGCGGAGACGAGGAAGACACAGTCACGATGCAAGAAGTGCAAGAAATACATTTGCAACACACACACGCAGTAAAACTCTGTCCCTCATGTGGTGTGTAGACCGGCCTTAATTTGTTCTTCAATGGGGCTCATTTATCATTTCCATAAAATACTGTATGTAAAATGTGTCCTTCCAATTTGTTCAGTTCAAAGCAATAAACATCAATCGTGATGAAAACCTTGTTTCATTTATATTTGTTCAAGATAAACATGATTTATTCCACCCATGTCTTGATTAGAATAGATTTTTGTTGGCAAAAATCACATTTCATTAAAAAAAACAAATAGCTCTCTAATTGATAAATGTGATGTAGCAGAGGTTAATGGCAAATATTAACCATGTATGCTGTCTATAKTGCTTGTAATTGATATAAGTCAACATCTAAGTATTAAGTATTTTTTATGTAAATTGTTATGGCCGTATTGTTTTAAAAACCCATTAATGTTGTGGGTCCATCAGACCTGCGAACATTGGGTGAAGAACAAAAACATATATTTTTATTTATTTTACCCTTATTTTACCAGGTGAGTTGACTGAGAACATTCTCATTTACAGCAACAACCTGGGGAATAGTTACAGGGGAGAGGAGGGGGGATGAATGAGCCAATTRGAAGCTGGGGATTATTAGGTGGTAGGACAGATTGGGACACCAGGGTTAACACCACTACTCTTACAATGAGTGCCATGGGATCATTAGTGACCAAAGAGAGTCAGGACACCCGTTTAACATCCCATCCGAAAGACGGCACCTTTCACAGGGCAATGTCCCCAATCACTGCCCTGGGACATTGGGATATTTATTCTAGACCAGAGGAAAGGGTGTTTCCAACTGGCCCTCCAACACCACTTCCAGCAGCATCTGGTCTCCCATCCAGGGACCAACCAGGACCAACGCTGCTTAGCTTCAGAAGCAAGCCAGCAGTGGGATGTAGGGTGGTTGAACACCACACAAGGGTTAAATATGAAACAAAATGTAGTCCATATATAAAATGCATCTTACCACACGTGGCGACGGTGAATCCCTCAAAGACACACATCGGGTGTCCRAGAATAAAGTAGCCGAACATCTGGTTGCAAACGCTGATGGTGCTAGCCAACAGAGTCTCCGCAATGTCAGCAAACGCCAGGTTGACCAGGATCCAGTTGAGAGGATGTTGGAGCTTCTTGAATTTGGCAGTGGCCACCAGTACCAGGCCGTTGGTGAAGGTTGAGGCCACGACCACAAAGAGCATCCAAAGTGTTGAGATATTGTACACCCATCTTGGAGCGATGTGGTAGTTGGGGCCCTCAAAAGGATCTGCAGAAGATAAAGAGAACAAAAATATATATATATGTACATATATTTGAATATAAATTGAATATAAATTACCTGACTTACTGATGTAGTCAAATGAGAACAGTAAGTAATATGTTGAACAGAATGTGTCCATCAAAAGTTATGAACAAGGAAAGCATTGTCATGATACTCCTGATAAAAATACTTAAATGTACTGTTTGTATTATTGTGTATACTGCTACTGCCAGTTGTGAATGGTATGTCTGCTGTTGGTGAAATATCTTATGAAGGAAAAGACATTTAGAAACATCACTTATCATTATACTCTGTACATCTACAACAACTACAATAGTTTAGGAGAATCCACAGAATTACGCTCTTTCACTCCTTCTACCGGATGATATCACGCCCAGGCACTACCCTGACAGGATGTACTGTACCTTTGGTATGATATCACGCCCAGCCACTACCCTGACAGGATGTTCTGTACCTTTGGTATGATTGCTGTTGGTGTAGGCGAAGCCTGATTCTCTGGTTGTATCTTCTTGTCGCCTTGCAGCAAACACTCCTAGCTCTGCCATCCTGGACTGGTTCATAGGAGTCAGTGAAGTCGACTGCCGAAGTCTGTGCTTCTCCTCTGTCCTCGTTTATATAGCATCCTTTGGGTGTTTTTTAAGGATTACGGCCTTGGAGGAATTAGGGCAGGGGGTGTGATGGTATGGACTGGACTGTCTTTTCTTAATTACCGTTAATTACCACAAACGACTAATTAAGGAGGATTTCAGAGGCCCATAATCTTGTTTGAAAGGGCATTGGTGGCAGAGGAGGTTAAAAGTAATATAAAATGGAATGCTGCTGTAACTGTGGCCCAGACCTGTCAGTTAAATGGCATTGGGACAAGGTAAGTGAGTGTTAAATATCTAACCTTCAAAAAACACAATTACCATCACGCAATCACTCTTCAGGTTGACAATACAAAATCAAATCAAATCAAACACCTCATATCCATCAAATTACAACATTATGAATAACTGTATGGTAATTTTCCATGAAGAAAAATGTGTGGGACTTGCTTTAACTCTTTACAGGTAATACATTTTTTTTTTGGGGGGGGGGGGGGGGGGGTAGTGATTGGTAGTACTTATTGCTGTTCAGATTTGAATATCAGAGAAGTAGACCAGGTCACATACTCTTTAAGTTTTTGTCTACGATGCATCGTTGGGAAAAGTGGTCAAGGTAGCTGATTAGTCTGAAAAGTCCCAATGTTGACTCATTGTCTCATGCTTAGAATGCATGAATGTTACATAGTAACAGAATAGAATGCGCTTGAATGCGCTCCTCCTATTGTTATCATTTGAAAGTTCTGAGAAGTTCTGAGAAGTTCCATGGCAGTTAATTCAGCAGTGAGCGGGAAGTTAGATAAATTAGTTGATGTGGTTACTTAAACAGCTGTATCGTTTAGATCTGTACAAGCTGTTTCTGTTTCCCGTTCCAGATTTGAATAGCCCGAGACGCAGACCAAGATGTCTCACCGTCTACGTTGTTGTCTAACGTGTTGGTCAGTGGTCGAAGCAGCTGATTGGTGTCAGAAGTCGTGATGTCACAATAGGGAGCTTTTAGAATGTTAAGGAGATCCCATTAAAGTGGATGGAGACCTGAACGTATAGAAGATATCAACAAGTTACATGTAAGAAACTCAACCAGACCAGTCGACACGTTTTAAAGTTTAAACAGCGTTTCTAGATTAAACATTGTAAGAGGAGTAGTGTGCAAAATAATAATAAAAAGTATGACCAAGATCTAGTCTGGACTTTAAGTCCATCAAATGACTAATGACAATATTAAGCCTGTATTATGTAACATGTAGAATGGTATCCTTAGACAATGTTAGGCATGTACTATGTGACAATTCCAAGTGGCAAAGAAGCTTATTTGGACAAGTGGGGTTCCGCAGGACTTAACGTTGGAACATCTAATTGGCGTTGACAGTAGTGCAGTCAGAAACGGTTAATCTCTCCTAAA
>NW_019950147.1:9574-18551 GCF_002910315.2 Salvelinus sp. IW2-2015 | reverse complement strand
AGAGAGATTCAAATATACTGTTATCTTTATTCCAGCCCCTTGTAAGATATTACAACCATAAAAATGACCTTTTCACTCATAAAACAGCAGCTTCAAATGCTGCTTGCGTGCCAGGCCACTAACCACTCTCCAGATAGCATTTAAAATTGAAGTTGACCTATGCACGGAATGCATAAATCTTAGCTGGAATACTGCATTTGAATATGGTTTGCCTAGGCTCATTTAGAGTAGGTGTGGGTGCACAAGGAGGAAGGGTGAGGGAGAGAATGAGAGAGGGAAAATAGGTAGAAAGGGAGTAAGAGGAAGAGAGAGCGAGGCAGAGTCAGCATTGCAGTGTGGACACAGGCTGCATGTGACTGAAACCAAACCTTGATTTATTTGTTCCATTTAATAAAACAATTCTCTATGGCTTTCTTGACTCATTTTACCTAATTGCAGTCCTACTTGTACATTCAAGAATATATATGGAATGGAAGCCAACAAAAAAAGTGCTTATTAATGGGGCTTATAGACCTGTGCATGACAGAAAGAGAGAGTAGAGAGAGATAGAAAGTGAAAGAGAGAGACAGAGAAAAATCCAATCAAATTTCATTTGTCACATGCTTCGTAAACAGCAGGTGTGGATTAACAGGGAAATGCTTACTTACGGACCCTTCCTAACAATGCAGAGAGAAAGAAAATAGAGAAATAATAGAAAAGTAAAACACGTAATAATAAAAGTAATAACAGATACACAATGAGTAACAATAACGTGGCTATATACAAGGGGTACCCGTACCAAGTCGATGTGCTGGGATACGAGGTCATTGAGGTACATATGTACATATAACTAGAAATAAGTGACAGATAGTAAACAGTAGCAGCAGCGTATGTGATGAGTCAAAATGTATAGTGCAAAAAGGGTCAATGCAGATAGTCTGGGTAGCTATTTGGTTAACTATTTAACTAACTATTTAGCGCCTTATGGATGGGGTAGAAGCTGTTCAGGGTCCTGTAGGTTCCAGACTTAGTGCATTGGTACTGCTTGCCCTAGCAGAGAGTACAGTCTTTGACTTGGGTGGGTGAAGTCTTTGACAATTTTTAGGGCCTTCCTCAGACACAGCCTGGTATAGAGGCCCTTGTTGGCTGGGAGCTTGGCCCCAGTGATGTACTGGGCCATCCCACTACCCTCTGTAGCGCCTTGAGGTGATGCCAAGCAGTTGCCATACCAAGCGGTGGTGAAGCCAGTCAAGATGCTCTCAATGGTGCAGCTGTAGAACTTTTTGAGGATCTGAGGGCCCGTGCCAAATCTTTTCAGCCACCAAATGTGATTTGTCCATGCGCCGAATGTAACGGATGTGAAATGGCTAGCTAGTTAGCGGTGGTGCGCGCTAATAGCGTTTCAATCAGTTACGTCACTTGCTTTGAGACCTTGAAGTAGTGGTTCCCCTTGCTCTGCAAGGGCCGCGGCCTTTGTGGAGCGATGGGTAACGATGCTTCGTGGGTAACTGTTGTTGATGTGTGCAGAGGGTCCCTGGTTCGTGCCCGTGTCGGGGCGAGGGAACGGTCTAAAGTTACCACCTGGGGGCGTCCCATCAGGAAGTCCAGATCCAGTTGAAGAGGGAGGTGTTCAGTCCCATGGTCCTGAGCTTGGAGGGCACGATGGTGTTGACCGCTGAGCTGTAGTCAATGAACAGCATTCTCACGTAGGTGTTCCTTTTGTCTAAGTGGAAAAGGGCAGTGTGGAGGGCAATAGTGATTGCGTCATCTGTGGATCTGTTGGGGCGGTATGTGAATTGGAGTGGGTCCAGGGTATCTGGGATGATGGTGTTGATGTCATGACCAACCTTTCAAAGCATTTCATGGCTACAGATGTGAGTGCTATGGGGCGATAGTCATTTAGAAAGGTTACCTTGGCGTTCAGAGACTGAAACAGCGAGAGACAGTATAGTGCCTAAAGAAAGTCTACACCCACGTTGGATTTCTTTACATTTTATTTTGTTACAACGTGGGATTCAAATGGATTTAATTATCATTTTTTGTCAACAATCTACACAAAATATTATGTAATGTCAAAGAGGAATTATAAATATTTTTTAAGATTAATGAATAATTTGACATGAATATACCTTGATTAGATATGTATTCACCCCCTGAGTAAAAACATGTTAGAAACACCTTTGGCAGCAATTACAGCTGTGAGTCTTTCTGGGTAAATCTCTAAGAGCTTCACATACCTGGGTTGTACAATATTTGCACATTACTCTTTTAAAAATTATTCAAGCTCTGTCAAGTTGGTTGTTGACCATTGTTATACAGCCATTTTCAAGTCTTGCCATAGGCTTCCAAGCCGATTCAAAACTGTAACTAGGCTACTCAGGAATATTCAATGTCCTCTTGGTAAGCAACTCCAGTGTATATTTGGCCTTGTTTTAAGTCATTGTCCAGTTGAAAGGTGAATTTGTCTCCCAGTGTCTGTTGGAAAGCAGACTGAACCAGGTTTTCCTCTAAGATTTTGCCTGTGTTAGCTCTATTCCATCAATTTTTATTTAAAAAAATCCATAGTCCTTGCCGATGCAGTGTTGTGTTGTGTTGTAACAAGAGTTGTAGTATGAGACCACATATTGAGTGTCTTGGTCTTGTCGGTGTCGATACAGTTGTACTCACTCAATCTGGACTCGGTCTCAGACACGGGACTCGTAATTTAATTATCAGCTTCCATTCAGTCAGCACATAAAACCGCTTCGCCAGGCCAAATATATACACTTTCTTGAAACATTATCTTAAAAGCCATTATATCTATTACATACATGTTTTCACAGTGGCGAACCTATAGGCCTTTAGTGTGTGAAAGGTTCGTGAGTCTGAAAGGACAACAACCGCAAGACCAGCGCATTCATGTAGGAGAGTGCATTTTTTGTAAAACAAAAAGAGCCAGTCATGTAGTGGAACCATATATCCCCTTTTTTCAGTGGGCATTGCTTCGACTCACTTCTTAATCCCTACTGATGTGTATCAAAGTAGTGTAGTGAAGGTATACGATGTATCAATTACGTGGTAGTACAATAGAGAAATCGTGCACAAAGTAGCTTACAGAATCGCAAAGCACGTGAAACATATTCACATGCGCGCCGCACACATTGCCTAATTTCAGCGGAATACCATCTGCAGGCAGCAAGAGTGCAACTCTCAGCTGGTTTTGGCATGGAGCAGCGCACAGAAGAATGACATCGGTAGGAAAGACGTTTCAACGTATGATTTCTACCAGTAAATTCTGACTAAAGCAACAATGGGTATGCCAACCAGGTATTGAAAAAGTTTAGTACGAAGTTTTGGTTAGTAGGCTATTTGTGATGCGTTATTGTTTGCATCAGGGGCGTAGACATTGATGGGCCTCGGTGGACAGAGGCTCACCCAATTGGGAGCCAGGAACTGACAGGCCCACTCAATCAGATTGATGTGGTTTAAGCATTGTTGTGTACTTAGACAATCAAATTGTTGCATTTTTTCTCTATAAAAAAAGGTGGGATTTTAAGAGTGAAAGTCTGAAAAATCTATAGGTAAACTCATTGAATTTTTGGGGGGGAAATATAGGATTTTTCACACCGGGTGCCTTTCCTACGCTGGGCGGGCCGTTTGGGAGCTTTTTGGCAAAATTTGAGTATACCCAATTCTCTAGGCACCACTAAACCACTGCATAGGGCCGATGGAAAGACAGCCGTCACACACAGCATGATGTTAAAGAATAAGCAGTCCATAAACACAGACATAATAAGCCAATAGGTCCCAATCATAAGAATACAAAACACAACCAATCGAAATTTACAACTATTAATTCCCATTGCAAAAAACATTTAATGTTTAGCACACAAAGTAACCGGTCACCTAAAGTTTAAAATGGAACTGATAGTGTTTTAACTGCTTTGCAGATATAAAACAGACAATTATAATATCAGTCCAAAATATCAAATTCCCAGTTTATGCTACAAAGCCAACTTAATAAGAGATTTGAAAAATAAGTTCAATTTGTCTTACCTTTATTTAACTAGGCAAGTCAGTTAAGAACAAATTCTTATTTTCAATGATGGCCTAGGAACAGTGGGTTAACTGCCTTGTTCAGGGACAGAAACAGATTTTTACCATGTCAGCTCGGGGATTCAAACTTGCAACCTTTCAGTTATCAGTCCAATGCTCTAACCACTAGGCTACCTGCCACCCAATAACTCAATGTTCCATGACGTACACTAAGGCATTGTAAGCAGAATAGATGGATACAGTTCAATGCATGATTCATATAATTCACCAGTACATTTCTTGGTAGTCCAAAAAACATTGCCATCAGGTTATAAATCACAGCTGGCCTGGTACATTGTTTGCTGCCTCCATTCGGGATGCATTGTTTCAGTTTCAATGACTCAATATTCTGGACAAAAACAAACGAATGTAACTAAGGCTGGGAATGTCAATAAAATCAAGCTAGCAGGGATAATGATCACAAGTCAGTAATAACGTGGTTAATAGGTTATCTAGCGTAAATAGCGTAAATAGCGTATCTATTTATGTAGCAAACTATAAACACAGACCCTAACTTTAGCTAGCTAGCTGCTCAGAGGTGTCATGTTATGCTATTGGAGGAGTGGTTGGGTGACTGACTTTTTCCCCTCATATCGTTTTCAGTGGCAATACACAGCTAGATATGCAGGTGTCATTTGGTTAGCTAGCAAGAACTTGAACGAGTGTTATACAGTTAACATATCTCTTGCGTTCACAAATTCACTCCGATTTCAGAGCACTCTCATCTAAGTGTGCCAGAGCGCAGAACAACTGATTAATTTACCAACGTGCAACACCTGCTGAATATGACCGGTGTCAGTAAACGTAGGCAAAAAAAGTACTAGTTAGTCAAGAATGCTCTAAATAACATGTAAACAGCCTAACCAGCTCTGCTAGGGCGAGTAAAATGGTGAGAGTGAGGTGTTCTCTCATTTGTGTCTGGAAGTAGCTAGCTAGCAAGCTATCCAACTTTAGCCAGTTAGCTTAGGTGTTCGGTTGATACAAGCATGCATTGGCAGGCAAGCTGCAGAAGGACGAGGAGGCTACAATTCTCCATCATGTATTGATGCAATATTTGTCGGCCAAATAGCTGAAAAAGTTTAAGAAGGTTTATCTAATGTTCCTTTGTTAGATTTTAGCTCATATTGCTCTGGCTAGCAGTAGTTGTTGATCTTGTTGTTGTTGATGTGTGTAACCGATGTGAAATGGCTAGCTAGTTAACGGTGGTGCGCGCTAATAGCGTTTCAATCGGTGACGTCACTCTGAGACCTGAAGTAGTTGTTCCCCTTGATATGCAAGGGCCACGGCTTTTGTGGCGCGATGGGTAACGATGCTTCGTGGGTGACTGTTGATGTGTGCAGAGGGTCCCTGGTTCGAGCCCGTGTAGGGGCGAGGGACGGACGAAAGTTATACTGTTACATGTGCCTAACTGAGGGAGAGAGAGCCTACCTTTTCATGGTTGTTTGATCAATAGGAATGTAAGATTCTCAAATGTAACAGGACTCCCTTGGTGTTTACATAATTGCAGAAATCCATTCAGGTGTATTTTGTGGCTTTTAGCAAATATGTTCTAATGATCTAAATTCAGGCTGTTGAAACTGCCTGTAAACACACAGTCCAGTTCAAAGTGAATGATAACAGGCCCGTGTGGCAAATGGCTTGTTTGTATAAAGGTCTACTGTAGCTCTGATTGATTATAGTGCAACGGTCTGTGTAGATTCCAGTCCTGGACAAGACAGATGTTTTTATTCTGTTTTATTTACTGCAGTGTCTATTAATTTGGCGATTCCAAGATGGCGTGGCAGTCAGACATCTTTTGTCCTCGTCTTGTCGTGTCCCGTGTATATATCTTTTTATATATTTTTCTTCGCATATCTTTTTAAATATTTTTTCTAAAACTCAACTTCAAAACACTCTCCTGCAACCCGCCTCACCCAATGTGGTGCGGATCTGTTTAAAAAAAATATATTATTCACCTCGGATCCGGAATCCCCCAACAGAAGCTAGCCAGCTCACTAGCTACTAGCTAGTAGTCAGCTAACCACTGCTAGCGGTCATCAGCTAACCCTTAGCTCGTCGGAAAGCTCTCGCCAGTTTGTACAACGCGACTCAAACCAGAGCATACTGGACCTATTTTCTCTCCATATCCCCGGATTCCTACCGCAAGTTCTGGACATTTTCACCTGGATCTTCGCAGCTAGCTGCTATCCGAGTACTGGCTAACGTCGACCCGGAGCAAGCACCAATTAGCTTGGCCCTTTCTCCTGGCTAGCTAAAGAGGCCCATCAGCCACCCTGGCTACAATACCTGGACCCTTCTACGGGGCACGAAACCCCACCGATCCTTCACGACTGGACCACGACCTAATCTGCTCGAGGGGTACTCGACGCCTTACATCGCGTCGTCCCCTGAATGCCCATACACTAGCCACTGCCCGCTAGCTGCTATCTGGCTAGAGCATATTGGACTGTTAGCTGTATAGATCCATCGGCCAATTTCTTGGGCCACTATACCTATTTGCCAATTGGACTTGGACCCCTCTGCTACTCGGAACCCTACTAATCCATCACGACTGGTCTATCGACGTCACCGCACACGGAGGCCAAAACAGACTTTCCTCCGTCGAGATGTCCCTCTAAGGCCCTTCTGCTAGCTTGCTAGCCCGGTCTGCTAGCTTTGCTAGCCCCGGCCTGCTAGCTGTCTAATTGCTGTGTCTCCAGCCAGCCCAACCTTTCACTGGACCCCTATTGATCACCCGGCTACGCATGCTCTCCCTAATATCAATATTGCCTTGTCCATTACTGTCCTGGTTAGTGATTATTGTCTTATTTCACTGTAGAGCCTCTAGCCCTGCTTAATATGCCTTAACCAACCATTAAGTTCACCTCCCACATATGCGGTGACATCACCTGGTTTAAAACGTCTCTAGAGACAATATCTCTCTCATTATTACTCAATGCCTAGGTTTACCTCCAATGTATTCACATCCTACCATACCTCTGTCTGTACATTATATCTTGATCTATTCTCTCACGCCCAGAAACCTGCTCCTTTTACTCTCTGCTCTGAACGCAACTAAACGACCAGTCTGATAGCCTTTAGCCGTACCCTCATCCTACTCCTCCTCTGTTCTCTGGTGATGTAGAGGTTATCCAAGCCCTGCAGTGCCTAGCTCCACTCTACTCCCCAGGTGCTCTCATTTTTGACTTCTGTAACCGTAAAAGCCTTGGTTTCATGCATGTTAACATTAGAAACCTCCTCCTAAGTTTGTTTTTATTCACTGCTTTAGCACACTCTGCAACCCGGTGTCCTAGCCGTGTCTGAATCCTGGCTTAAGAAGTCCACTAAAACCCCTGAAATGTCCATCCCTAACTATAACATTTTCCCGACAAGATAGAACTGTCAAAGGGGCGGTGTTGCAATCTACTGCAGAGATAGCCTGCAGAGTTCTATCTTACTATCCAGGTATGTACCCAAACAATTCAAACTTCTACTTTTAAAAATCCATCTTTCCAGAACAAGTCTCTTACTGTTGCCGCTTGCTATAGCCCACCTTCTGTCCCCAGCTTTGCCCTGGACACCATATGTGAATATATTGCCCCCCAATCTATCTTCAGAGCTCGTGCTGCTAGATGACCTGAACTATGACTGCTTAACACCCGCGGCCATCCTACAATCTAAACTTGATGCCCTCAATCTCACACAAAATTACCAATGAACCCACCAGGTACAACCCCAAATCCGTAAACACGTGCAAACTCATAGATATCATCCTAACCAACTTGCCCTCCAAATACACCTCTGCTTTTTTCAACCAAGATCTCAGCGATCACTGCCTCATTGCCTGCATTCCGTAATGGGTCTGCGGTCAATCGACCACCCCTCATCACTGTCAAACACTCCCTAAAACACTTCAGCGAGCAGGGCTTTCTAATCGACCTGGCCGGGTATCCTGGAAGATATTGACCTCATCCCGTCAGTAGAGGATGCCTGGTTATTCTTTTAAAGTGCCTTCCTCACCATCTTAAATAAGCATGCCCATTCAATTTATTTTTAACCAGGAACAGATATAGCCCTTGGTTCTCTCCAGACCTGACTGCCCTTGACCAGCACAAAAACATCCTGTGGCGTTCTGCATTAGTCTGGTTAGACTGTAACACTTCCTTCCAGACTCACATTAAGCATCTCCAATCAAAATAAAATCTAGAATTGGCTTCCTATATCGCAGCAAAGCATCCTTCACTCATGCTGCCAAACATACCTCGTAAAACTGACCATCCTATCGATCCTCGACTTCGGTGTTGTCATCTATAAAATAGCCTCCAACACTCTACTCAAACAAACTGGATGCAGTCTATCACAGTGCCATCCGTTTGTCACCAAAGCCCCATACACTACCCACCATTCGGACCTGTACGCTCTCGTTGGTTGGCCCTCGCTTCATACTCGTCGCCAAACCACTGGCTACAGGTTATCTACAAGTCTCTGCTAGGTAATCCCCCGTCTTATCTCAGCTCACTGGTCACCATAAGCAGCACCCACTCGTAGCAACGCGCTCCAGCAGGTATATCTCACTGGTCATCCCCCAAAGCCAATTCCTCCTTTGGTCCGTCTTTCCTTCAGTTCTCTGCTGCCAATGACTGGAACGAACTGCAAAAATCTCTGAAGCTGGAAACACTTATCTCCCTCACTAGCTTTAAGCACCAGCTGTCAGAGCACTCAACAGATTACTGCACCTGTACATAGCCCATCATAATTTAGCCCAAACAACTACCTCATCCCCTACTGTATTTTATTTTTTAGCTCCTTTGCACCCCATTATTTCTATTTTACTCTTTGCACATTCTTCCACTGCAATCTACCATTCCAGTGTTTTACTTGCTATATTGTATTTACCTGTCCCACCATGGCCTTTTTTTGCCTTTACCTCCCTTATCTCACCCTC
>NW_019950147.1:0-7272 GCF_002910315.2 Salvelinus sp. IW2-2015 | reverse complement strand
TGGTATAAGAGCAAAAAGTATAGCGCGTATGGTCTCCACCTGACTGGTAAACAATGATCTGTTGGGTAAGCCCTCATCACAAGAAAAAAAAAAAATAATCTGAACGTCAGGCAACGCGACAGACGGGCTCCCAGTTCTGACTTTACACCCAGTAGTCGTTTGTGTGTGTGAGTACTGCGGAGTGCCGCTAGATCAGGCAATGGATCTCTTGCCTGAGCTACTGAGCACCAGTCATTACTTGCTGTATGCGAATGACAACATACAACAGCATGCAATTAAGAACTAGTGTAACGTTCGTCGTTGGGAGAAAGAGAGGGCCAAGTTGCAGCTTGTAAGTATTCATTAGCTTTTAATGAAAACGAATACTCGAACAAAACAACAAACATGAGAACGAAACCGGAACAGTCCTGAAACCGGTAAAAATACAAACACAGAACAGAAAATAAACACCCACCGAAACACAGGTTGGGAAAAAGGCTAACCTCAGTATGATTCTCAATCAGAACAAACTAACGACACCTGTCTCTGATTGAGAAAACCATACCAGGCCAAACGTAAACACAAAGAGAAAAAACGACATAGACAACCCGCCCAACTCACGTCCTAGACCATACTAAAACAAAGACATAACAAAAGAACTAATGGTCAGGAACGTTGGACAAGTAGTGGAAAGTAAGTGAAATAACTTGATGACCAACTGTTGTTCTAGGCCTTCATCACTCCTTATCTCCCAGTGACCACTCTTTGGAGAATTATAACTAAGAACCATACTGTGGACTGGTGACTTCATGACTTTAGTCCTGACGTCGAAGGTATAGCTCTTTCTGTCCCGGGAAAGGGCGCAACCCGCAGTCATTTGCTGTGAAGACAAAGATAAAAGGGAGCGGAGGTTGGCTGACCTTGGTGAGAATCATAGGCGAGTGAGTAAAACCTCCATTACATAGCGTTCTATGCGCCAAGTGCAATCATTGGATGAGATATACGTCATCAAGACTTCCTATCAACGGGACAATAAAAGCTGTTAGATATACTTAAGTTCACCTATTCGTGGCTTAACAACGACATGGATAATATAGAGGCACAGAGATTTTCCATGCATACAGCAGGACAGAGAAGTTACGTCTGGTAAGACGAGGGGCGGGGGTGTGTTTTCTATTTGTCAATAAACAGCTGGTTGTGCCGATGTCTGAATATTAAATATTAATATATAATATATTAATATTAATTTAAAGAGTCTTGAGGTATGCTCGGCCTGAGGTAGAGTACCCTCAGCGCTATAAGCCTGTGGACGCACACTATCTAGCCAGAGGATCTCATCTATATTACTTCGTAGCCATCGTATTTTACGCCACCACAAACCGATGCTGTACTAAGGCCACACTCAACCAGCTGTAGAAAGGCCATAAGCAAACAAGAAAAATGCTCATGGCCAAAAAGTTGGCACGTCCTAAGGGCCTGGACTTTAATGCAGAGCAAACGTTAATATGCCGTTTCACGTCATTTCGACTGCAGGTCACATGTGCAACCAGAAGGAAAAATAAACTCTAGACCACCTTCAGTAAACAGTTTCAGGAGACACCTGAAACCCCACCTCTTTAAGGAATACCTAGGATAAGGATAAAGTAATCCTTCTAACCCTCCCCCCCTTAAAAAGTTAGATGCATATTGTAAAGTGGTGGTTCCAACTGGATATCATAAGGTGAATGCACCAATTTGTAAGTCGTCTGGTATAAGAGCGTTCTGCTAAATACTTAAAAATGTAAGTAAATGTAAACACACAGAGATACATACATAGCTCTCCCTCTCTTCTATTTAGAAAATCGTGACTCCATAATTTCGTCCTCCTTTTGGTTCCTTTTTACAAGCAAAAAGCTAAAGGCAGGCAGTACCAGTGACTCACGCAATACAGAAGTGTCAGATGACGAGCGCAATGCTACGCTACAGGACTGTTTTGCTAGCACAGACTGGAATATGTTTCCGGGATTCATCCAATGGCATTGAGGAGTATACACCTCAGTCATCGGCTCATCAATAAGTGCATAGGCGACGTCGTCCCCACCAGTGACCATACGTACACTATCCCAACCAGTAGCCATGAATTACAGCAACATTCCGCATCAAGCTAAAGACTAGAGCTGCCGCTTTCAAGGAGGGGACACTAATCTGAACGCTTATCAGAAATCCTGCTTCGCCCTCAGACGAACCATCAAACAACGCAAAGCGTTAATACAGGACTAAGATTCAGTCCTACTACACCGCTCTTACGCTGTGTTGGATGTGGCAGAGCTTGAAAGTTATTACAGACTACAAAGGGGAAACCCAGGCGCAAGCTGCCCAGTGACTGAGCCTACCAGACAGGCTAAGTGCCTTTTATGCTCGCTTCGAGGCAAAGCAACACTGAGGCATGCATGAGAGCACCAGCTGTTCTGTACGACTGATTGTGATAATGCTCTTGGTAGCCGATGTGAGCAAGGGGTCAACATTCACAAAGCAATCTGGGCCAGATGGATTACCAGGATGTGTACTCAACGCATGCACGCCAGTAACTAGCATAAGTGTTCATCACAAACATTTTCAACCTCTCACTGACCGAGTCTGTAATACCCTGATGTTTCAAGCAGACCACCATAGTCCCTGTGCCCAAGGAAGTGAAGGTAACCTGCCTAAATGATAACCGCCTGTAGCACTTCACGCATCGGTAGCCATAAAGTGCTATGAAAGAGGCTATGGTCATGGGCTACATTCAAACTAAGCATACGATCCCGGATATCCTAGACCCACTCCAATTCGCATAACCGCCCAACAGATCCAGAAGTGACACAATCTTAAATCGCACTCCACTCTGCCTCTACCCCTGGACAAAAGGAACACCCTATGTGAGAATGCTGTTCATTGACTACAGCTTCAGTGTTCAACACCTATTGCCCACAAAGCTCATCACTAAGCTAAGGACCCTGGACTAAAACTCTGCAACTGGATCCTGGACTCCTGACGTCCGCGACTCCAGGTGAAGGTAGGCAACAACACGTCTGCCACGCTGATCCTCCACTGGGGCCCCTCAGGGTGCGTGTTTAGTCAAAATCAAATCAAATCAAATTGTATTGGTCACATACACATGTTAGAAGATGTTATTGTGAGTGTAGCGAAAATGCTTTGTGCATCTAGTTCCGACAGTTCAGCAATATCTAACATTAATCTACACTTCTACAACATCTACCTAATACACAAAAATCTAAGTAAAGGAATGAAATAAGAGTATGTACATTAAAGTGGCCAATGATTTCAAGTCTGTATGTAGGCAGCAGACTCTCTGTGTTAGTGATGGCTGTATAACAGTCTGATGGCCTTGAGATAGAGGCTGTTTTTCAGTCTCTCGGCCCCAGCTTTGATGCACCTGTACTGACCTCACCTTCTGGATGGTAGATGGGTGAACAGGCAGTGGCTCGAGTGGTTGTTGTCCTTGATGATCTTTTTGGCCTTCCAGTGACATCGGGTGCTGTTGCTGTCCTGGAGAGCGGGAAGTTTGCCCCCAGTGATGCGTTGTGCAGACCGCACCCCCCTCTGGAGAGCCTTGCGRTTGTGGGCGGTTCAATTGCCGTACCAGGCAGTGATACAGCCCGACAGGATGCTCTCAATTGTGCATCTGTAAAAGTATGTGGGGGTTTTAGGTGCCAAGCCAAATTTCTTCAGCCCCCTGTACTCCCTGTTCACCCACGACTGTGTGGTCAAACACAACACCGACATTAAGTTTGCTGATGACACAACAGTAGTATGCCTGATTACCGACAACGATGAAACAGCCTATAGGGAGGAGGTCAGAGACCTGGCAGTGTGGTGCCAGGACAAMAACCTTTCCCTCAATGTGARCAAGACAAAGGAGCTGATCCTGGACTACAGGAAAAGGCGCACCGAACAGGTCCCCATTAACATCGATGGGGCTGTACTGGAGTGGGTCGAGAGTTTCAAGTTCCTTGATGTCSACATCACCAACAAACTATCATGGTCCAAACACACCAAGACAGTTGTGAAGAGAGCACGACACCACCTTTCCCCCTCATGAGACTGAAAAGATTTGGCATGGGTCCCCAGATTCTCAAAAAGTTCTACAGCTGCACCATTGAGAGCATCCTGAACCAGTTGCATCACCGCCTGGTGTGGCAATTGCTCGGCATCTGACCGCAAGGCGATACAGAGTGYAGTGCGTACGGCCCAGTACATCACTGGGGCCAAGCTTCCTCCCATCCAGGACCTATACACTAGGCGGTGTCAGAGGAAAACCCCCAAAATTGTCTTAGACTACTCCAGTCACTCAATTCACAGACAWTTATCTCTGCTACCGCACAGCAAGTGGTACCCGAGTGCCAAGTCTAGGACCAGAAGGCTCCTTAACTGCTTCTACCCCCAAGCCACAAGACTGCTGAACAATTAATCAAATAGCCACCCGGACTATTTACATTGACACCCCCCCATTTGTTTTCACACTGCTGCTACTCGCTGTTTATTATATATGCATAGTCACTTTACCCCTACCTACATTTACAAATTACCTCGACTAACCTGTACCCCCACACATTGACTCTGTACCAGTAACACCTGTATATAGACTCGTTTTTGTTATTTTATTGTGTTACTTCTTATTATTTTTTACTTTAGTTTATTTGGTAAATATTTTCTTAACTCTTTCTTGAACTGAATTGTTGGTTAAGGGCTTGTAAGTAAGCATTTCATGGTAAGGTTGTAGTGTTGTATTCGGCGCGTGTGACAAAKACAGTTTGATTCGATATCTAGTTGAGAGCTGAGCAGGCTTCGCCACAAAATACTATAATATAATTGAATGACAGCTTGAAAACACTCAAAAGTCAGTTCATTCACCAGYGTAGAATGGAATACACGTGAATGACCAGATATCATTTGACTTCCCAATTCAAGTCAGTCAGAAGAAAACCCACCAAAATACCCAAGAGGCCTGCTAAAACTGAAAGCAAGTTCCTTTTTTTTTTACCGTTATTTTACCAGGTAAGTTGACTGAGAACACGTTCTCATTTGCAGCAACGACCTGGGGAATAGTTACAGGGGAGAGGAGGGGGATGAATGAGCCAATTGTAAACTTAACATACATCTTGAATAATGTTCCACCCGGAGAACTATAACGACTTCAATTGAGAAATGGAACACAGCTGCCTCTCACGTGAACACGCGTGGTGAATGCATGGTCACCTCATGGGACCTGATACAAAATTCTGTCTAATTCGACCCCCCTTCACATTAGAGTCACCAGTCTTAGTTCTGTTGATTGCTGACATCTAGTGGAAGCCGTAGGAAGTGCAAACCCATCCACATCTCTCTGTATTTTGAATCAGCCCTTGGTTGAAAATATGACACCCCTAGAAAAAATACAAACAGGAAGTGGAACTTCTCAGGTTTTTGCCTACCATATGAGTTCTGTTAATCTCACAGACTTAATTCAAACAGTTTTAGAAACGTTAGAGTGTTTTCTATCCAATAATAATAATAATATGCATATATTAGCAACTGAGACTGAGGAGCTGGCCGTTTACAATGGGCACCTTTCATCCAAGCTACTCAATACTGCTCTTCAGCCATAAGAAGTTAATGCTCCCAAATCACGTCACAGTCATCAACCAGGTCTCCTCCTCATCMTCCATCCCTCGTCATTTACATTTCATGATGACAGCATCTCAAAACTTCTTCAATGTAGCTGCCTGAGGAGTTGGATTCGACAACAGTTGCTATCCATTGGAGTGCTGCGATTGGTTAGCCAAAATCCTGGAGCGGTCACGATCGTACGAATCGTTCGTCAAGGAAATGACCGGACCAGGTGCAGCGTGGTAAGCGTACCATTCTTTTATTTTAAATGTCGCCAAAAAATACAATAAACAACAAAACGAACTTGAAGCTCTGTAAGGCTATACATGGCCGCTACAAAGGACAACAACCCACAAATAAGAAAAGGAAAAAAGGCTGCCTAAGTCTGATTCCCAATCGGAGACAACGATAACAAGGTCACTGATTGAGATACTCTACATCAGGCAGTGGACAGTCCCCCCCCCCCCCCCCCCAAAGGTCGGAACTACGATCGCGAACAACATGAACAACCATGGGGAGGTCACGGTGGATCTGATCTTGGTGGCGGCTCCGGTGCGGGACACAGACCCCGCTCCACCTTGGCTCCCCCCCTTAGGTGGCGGCCTCTGTTGCGGGGATCCTCGTCGCCGACCCCGGAACTGGGGACCCTCTCTGACAGGCCCCGGACTGGGAACCCTCGCCGCAAGCCTGGACTGGGGACCCTCGCGCGACAGGCCCCGGACTGGGACCCCGCCGGCAGGTCCCGGACTGGCCCGTGGAGCAGGCCAGGACATCACCAGACTGGCAGATCCTACTGGAAAGCCTGGTTCCTGGAGGCAGGCACAGGACCTCACCAGGCAGGACATTACTAGTTGAGTTACTTGGAGAAATGCACAGGACGTTTCACAGGCTTGAGACACGATACTGGAGGCTATGGTCCGTTGTACAGCAAAGTTCGAACCGGGCATTTGGGGGCACTGGAAATCTGGTGCTTTAAAGTTGCACTACTCGTCCTGGCTGAAGCCCACTATTTGGGCCTCTCGGGCAACTATGCGCGACGCACGCCACAAGGACGCACTGGGCTGCTGACAGTCACACCGGTTGATCACTATTGTCGCAGAGCCGTTGCATGAAATGCCCTGGACCGAAGAGGGCACCGGGAGACCAGGAGCGCTGTGTCTGGCACAATCCGCTCCTGGCTGGATAACCACTCTGCACGACACATTGCGGAGAGCTGCTTCAGAAGCACACCGGGGCTGTGAACGCGCACTGGAGACACCGTGCGCTTCACCGCATTAACACGTGCGCTGACCCAGCACGCTCCCTACCGTGGAGAACGGTGAGTTAGCTCCACCAACCTTCCCCGTGTTCCAGCCCCACGTTATTTTTTTTTTTGTTGCGCCTCCCGTCTTCCTTGCCAGCTGTGACCCTGTTGTAACGCTTGGCCCCTTTTACTAGCTTGCTTCCCCTCCTCGCTGCTCCACGGCAGGCTGATTCCTTTCCAGCCAGATTCTCCTCCCACGTCCAGGATCCCTTTCTTCCAAGAATGTTCTCCATGTCCACTCTTGTCACGGTCTCTCCCTCCACGCCGCTTGTCCGTTTGTTGGCTGTGGTTGTTCTGTCACGATCGTCGTCAAGAAATTACCAGGACCAAGGTTGCAGCGCGGTAAGGCATCATTCTTTTAT
>NW_019950146.1:8601-8980 GCF_002910315.2 Salvelinus sp. IW2-2015 | reverse complement strand
AATCTGTGGCATCGGCTTGAAGAACTACCATGTGTAAGAATGAAAGTTGGAACCTGTAATAATGAATTCAAACTCATTTTTTAATTTAACCTAGAAACAGTGGTTTAATTGCCTTGTTCAGGGGCAGAGGGACAGATTTTTACCTTGACAGCTCAGGGATTCGATCTAGCAACCTTTCAGTTACTGGCCCAACACTAACCACTAGGCTATCTGCCGCCCCGCTCTAACCACTTACCTAATTTTTTACCAGCATGTCACCTGTGCAACTAGAGGCGACAAAACTCTAGACTGAATACCAGGACGCGTACTGAGAGCATGTGCTGACCAGCTGGCAAGTGTCTTTACTGACATTTTTTACATTCATTTTATTTATTTAACC
>NW_019950146.1:0-2856 GCF_002910315.2 Salvelinus sp. IW2-2015 | reverse complement strand
AGGCAAGTCAGTTAAGAACAAATTCTTATTTACAATGACAGCCTACTAAAAGGCAAAAGGCCTCCTGCGGGGACAACAATAAATTAAATGTTTTACACATTTTCAGGATGAAAAATGCTTTTCAGTGTTAACTTAAATGACTAAACCCAGATATAAAGTATGTAGAAAAAGCTAGACAGTCAGGGAGAACTGAGAATTTCAAAAACATGAATTCAGCAGTATTGGTTTGTTTATTATGTTTGAGCAAAAAAAAAACAGCATTAGCCATGGCCAAATGCATAGAATTGCAGTAAATTAATTTCAAACTGAAAAAAAATTTCTCTGCCCAGTGCAGAATGTAGAATCCAGAATATTTGCTTAAAACAGCAACATTTTCTTAGCCGCATGCAAAATGTTTAGAATATCAGGAAATTACTTTAGAGGTCACAAATATCTATCAGCTCCATGGAGATTTTTTGGAATGGCATTAAAATGTGGCTTTGTATTTTCATCAACATTTATTATGAGTATTTCTGTGAATTCATGTGGCTCTCTGCAATATCACTGCATGTTTTGGAACTACTGAATCTAACACACCAATGTAAAATAAGACTTTTGGATATAAATATGAACTTTACCGAACAAAACATACATGTATTGTGTAACATGAAGTCCTATGAGTGTCATCTGATGGAGATCATCAAAGGTTAGTGATTCATTTTATCTCTATTTGTGCTTTTTGTGACTCCTCTCTTTGACGGGAAAAATGGCTGYGTTTATSTGTGACTTGGTGGMGACCAATAATCATAATCGTTTGTGGAGCTTTCGCTGTAAAGCATMTTTWAAATCWGACACTGTGGCTGGATTAACYAGAATTTTATCTTTWAAATGGTGCCTAATATTGTATGTTTGAGAAATGTGATTGATGAGATTTCTGTTGATTTGTATTTGGCGCCCTGCAATTTTATTGGCTGTTGGCGGAACTCCAGTCCTAGACAGGTTAAGCCCGGGAATTTGGGGAATTTTTTATATAAATTCTTCAAAAAAGTTTGTTTATAATAGTGCACCTTTTTTGTGGGATACACATAAGGAAATTCTAGGTCTTGTGGCATATTTTGGTTAAACTATCCCCAATTCAATGGAATTGCAACCTTCTGCATGCACAGTGCACTCTTCCATCACATGCACAGTGCACTCTTCCATCACATGTACAGCTGATTCTCAAGATCTAGCTATTGAGCCAACACTACTACACTGTCTGAGCCATGGACTACATGCTTACTGGTAAGATTTGATTACAATACTGGGTGGGGTGAATATATTTTATATGACATACGTGATTTTAAATAGTATATAGTATCCTACAGCAAAGTGTGTTTAAATCATTTCTAACTTTTTAACAATTTCTGCTAGTTAGTTTTTGCTACCATGTGGGTTTTAGCTTGCTTGAGCCTGCTAACTGAGGAGTGTTAATTCACCTGTTTCCATTTCACCTGTTTCATTTTGAAACATAGATTAAACAACTCCTTTGTAAGATACAACTGCTTAACTATTTATCTGTACATAGAATGTATTTATTTTTTTACTCTATTTTTTGGTTCACCTCTGATGCTCACAGACAATGTGTATTGGAAGAGATTTCTGAATGTTCTTCGCCCAGCATACACCCCTCCAACCAGACATGCTTTACTTTATCTACTCATTTTGGATACAGAGTTCAACGAGGGTTCCAAGTGAACGGTCAAGCCAAATCAGTAGCAGAAAAAATACTATTGCAATCATCCTATGATGGCGTGTTCGAACATGTTTTGTGGTCAAGGAATATAGAACTACATCCATCTCCACCTTCAACCCGAGTATTCTACAGAGCACAGACACAAGGGAAACAGACACCACGGTTCTCGTACATTGTAGATGAGCTGAAGGCAGTCATCAATGACCCTTGGACCACAGAAAGGTATTTGCACTGGTGACAGACAATGCTGCAAACATTAAAACTGTTGGTCTAAAGTGGAGGCAGTCCTACCCCTCACACCCACACCATTGACTGTGCTGTCATGCATGAATCTCTCCTCAAGGACGTCATGGCCAATGTAAACAAGGATACACACTACAAGAGAGCCAAAGAATGGTTAGTATGTGAAGGTCATAAATCTATAGCAGCAATCTTACCTCACCAAGCAAAGTGAGAAGGATAAGAGCACCATATTGAAGGCTACCCAGCAACACCCGTTGGGGTGTTGTGTCATCTGTTGGAGCAGTCTCCTGGAGGGAAGGAGTCTCTCCAAGAATGGCCTTTCACAGTCTGGCCGATATGGACAGCCCCAATCAAGAGGATCCCTTGGATATGACGTATTTTGGGAGAGAGGGGTAGCAGCCTGAAACTGCCTGAAAACCTATAGCAGAGCCATTGCACAGATTGGAGGGAGACAATTGCCATCCTGTCTGATGTTCAGACTCTGCTTGCAGAGTAAGAAAATAAATCCGTACTGCCCTGCCCACTTCACTGTTGCTCCAAGCAGATGGAAAACTGCAGTTCTGAATGCATCAAAAAGCGTGAAGAAGACTTCTGCCTGAAGCCCATACACACCGCAGGCGTACATGTTGGACCCCAAGTTATGCTGCAAGAGCATGCCTGTCTGGTGCAGAGATCAAAAAGGCCTATGTGTCATCACTACAGTGTCTGATGGAGATGCATAGCAGTCGTGCCAACATATCTCATCAAGACCATCTGGTGGAATGGACTTTCTGGATCTGAAGGCTCTTCCCCTGGTTGCCTCCATTCATCCCCAAATCCCACCAACATCAGCCCGCCTCAGGCGCAACTGGTCCTGTTGGGAACACACACACACCAAAGCACGCAAACAGGCTGACCTA
>NW_019950145.1:0-8980 GCF_002910315.2 Salvelinus sp. IW2-2015 | reverse complement strand
GGTGATTCTGCAGGTGGTGACACAGACCACTTCTCAGTTCTATGCTTCCTGGCTGATGTTTTGGTCACTTTTGAATGCTGGCGTGCTCTACTCTTGTGTAGCATGAGACGGAGTCTGTCAGCGTAGTGTCCAGAGCATGGAGGCGCTACCAGGAGACAGGCCAGTACATCAGGGACGTGGAGGAGGCGTAGGAGGGCAACAACCAGCAGCAGGAGCTACCTCGCCTTGTGCAAGGAGGTGCACTGCCAGAGCCCTGCAAAATGACCTCCAGCAGGCCACAAATGTGCATGTGTCTGCTCAAACGGTCAGAAACAGACTCCATGAGGGTGGTATGAAGCTGTGTCACAGCTGTGACACACCGCTCCAAACCATAACGGATCCATAGCCGCAGGGCAGTCAGTTGAAACTGGAGCAGCAGCACGGCCAGGTGGACTGGGGACAACAAGGAGTCATCATTCCAGGTAGTCCTGAGGCATGGTCCTAGGGCTCAGGTCCTCCAGAGAGAGCATACTTAAATTCACACGGATCATCTGGATTGAACAGGAGAAATACTCCAGATAATAACAGATAACAGACGTCACCCCGTGTGAGTTTGTGTCATCTGCAAAGCTTATGATGGTGTTCGGTAGGTCGGCTGCGGCATGCAGTGTGGGTAACAGGGAGTACAGGAGAGGACTGGAGCACACACACCTGGGAAGCTCGCAGTGTTGAGGATGCTTGGCAGGTGTTGTGCGACCGCCCTCACACCTTGGGGGCGGCCGTTAGGAAGCTCCAGGATCAGTTGCCAGAGGAGGTTTTAGTCAGGATCCTTAGCATAGTGATGAGCTTGATGAGCGGTATATGGTTTGAACGCTGAGTTGTAGTCAAGAATAGCATTCTCAGATATAGTGTTCCTTTGGCCAGGTGGGAAAGGGTCATGTGTGGGAGTGGCAATACGAGACTGCATAATCCTGTAGGATCTGTTTGGGCGGTTGGCAAATTGGAGTGGGTCTAGGTTTCTGGGATAATGGTGATTGAGGAGCATTACCCAACCTCTTCAAGCACTTCATGTGCTCAGACGTGAGTGCTACGGTGTCGCTAGTATTAGCAGGTTGCCTTCATGTCTGTTTGGCTCAGGGACTATGGTGGCTGCTTGAACATTTGTGATTTAAAGACTTTCAATTCCAGGGACATGTTGAGAAATGTCAGGGCAAACACCGCCAGTTGGTCAGCACGATTGCCCCAGGAGCACGTCTGGTAATCCGTCTCTGCCCCGCCAGGCCTTGTGTATGTTGACCTGTTTAAGAGTCTTTACTCCCGTCGGGCTACGGGACGAGCGGTGATCACAACGTGCCTGAAACAGTGTGGCTCTCATGCATGCCTCGAAGCGGTGTGTTGCATGTGTTGCTTGCTCGAAAGCGAGCATAGAAGTGATTTAGCTCCGCTCTGGTAGCTGTGGTCACTCGGGCAGCTCGGCGGCTGTGCTGTCCTTTGTAGTCTAGAATACGTTGCAAGCGCCTGGCACAATAAGACAAGCGTTGTGAGCCGGTGTGAGTAATATTCAATCTTACCCTGTAATTCTGACGCTTTTGCCTGTTTGAATGAGTCGTCGCAGCGGCAAGCTAGGATTTTCTTGTAAGTTTCCGTCGGTTTAGAATCCGCACCTTTGAAAGCGGCAGCTCACCTTTAGCTCAGTGGCGGAATTGTTGCCTGCTAACTCTATGGCTCTGGTTGGGGTATATGTACGTACCAGTCAATGTGGGGACGACGTCTCGATGCACTTATTGATAAAGCCCAGTGATGATGTGGTGTATCTCCTCAATGGCCATTCAGAAGATCGCGGACATTTCAGTCTTGTGATAGCAAAAAGTCCCTGTGTTTAGCCTCTGCTTCATCTGACCACTTTTTTATAGCTGACGTCACTGTGGTTGTCTGGTTTAATTTTCTGCTTGGAATCATGGAAGGTAAGAGTTGTGTGGTCGGAATTTACCAAATTTGGAGGGCAGGGGGCAGTTGTACGCGTCTCCTCGTGTGTGAAGCTACAGGTGATTCTTAGAATTTTTATCCCCTCTGGTTGCACATTTAACATGTTGAATGGAAATTTGGGTAGAACTGATTTAAGTTTCCTCTCATTAAAGTGTCTCTGCACTAGGGAGCGCCGGGCTCTGGTGAGTGCGTTTCACTGTATTGCTTTTTTCCTTATACAGGCTGACTGATGCGTCCTTAGTGCCAGCATCCGTCTGTGGTGGGTAAATATTAACAGCCAGCGAGAAGTATAGACGCTGAAGAATCTCTGAGGCAAACGTCTAGTGATGCCTGCAATTTATCACAATCATACTCTACTTCAGGCGAGCAAAATCTAGAGGAGCTTCCCTTCGATTCCGTGCACCAGGCTTCTGTTTAAATATGCAAGACGCCCCCTCGTGTTTCCCGCTAGCTGAACTATCAATGATGTTATCAGCCACGATTCCGTAGACCTAGCAATTAGCTCATTGTTTTTATTTTAGTCTGATATTTTGGTTTATTGATTTATAAGTGATTGAAATGTGTAATGTGTACACAATCTTTAACAGAATGACGAAAAAATCTACGTACAGAATGACTGCAACTGAATTCACTCTCCCCTCCATGATATTTTCAGCAGCTCGCGTTACTCTCTTCCACTTTACTCGTTATGTTCGGCTTCATAGGGTCTCCTTGCTCTGTATCCTTCATGACATACTGTTATGTTCAGCTCATAGGGTCTCCTGGCTAACTGTCCTCCTGTCCACTGACTATACTGGTTATTGTCAGCTCATAGGGTGCTCCTGCAGCTCGCTCACTGATACTAGTCGTCCCTGGGTCCCGGACTTGCGGCTACTACTACTGTTATTTGCATCATTCAGGGTGGTCTCCTGCTACCTGTCCTCCTTCCACTGAGACTGTTATGTTCAGACTCATAGGGGTCTCTCTGTACTGCTCCCTTCACTGACAATACTGTTATGTTAGCTCATAGTGGTTCCTGCCTACTGTCCTCGTCCTTCCATGACGATACTGTTAATGTTCAGTATCTAGGTCTCCTGCTACCTGTCCTCCTTCCACTGGACAATAAATCAATCCAGTAAAACTGTTAATGTTCAGCTCATAGGGTCTGACTTCCCTCCGACATATGTTATGGTTAGCTCAGTAGGTCTCCTTCTGGACTTGTCCTATGTTCCAGCTGCAAATTTAAGGATATCCTTCCAGTAATAATTGTTATGTTCAGGCTATAAGGATCTCCTTCCACTGGCACTACTTGTTATGCTTCAGCTCATAGGATCTCTTCCATGTCATCTATTGTTATGTTACTTGGTCCTTCATGCATATTGTGATCGCTACAAGGTCTTCTCATCTGGCTATGGATTGTTTGCTCAGTCGTCATCCAGGCTGTATGGTTATGTCAGCTCACTTACATCTCTTGCCATTGTTTTTATGTGTCAGCCATAGTGATCTCCTTCCAACTGGCACATAGTGTTATGGTTCGCTCTAGGATTCTCCTTCCCAATGCCATTGTTATGTTCAGCTCATACGGATCTCCTTCACACTGAGCATGTATGCTCAGCTAGTAGATCCTCCTTCCACTCTGGTCACATTGTTTATTGTTCAGTCATAGGATCTCCTTCCGACTGCATGTATTTCTGTTTTGTCCACTCACATTGCTTATGTCAGTTAGAATCTCTCTTCCTGGATGCATTGTTGAGTTCAGACTCATAGAGATCTCGCTTCACTATGGCATATTGTTATGTTCGCATAGTCTTCCATGCAATTAGCAGTCAAGTTCCTTCCACTGGCATATTTATGTTCAGCTCATTAGGATCTCCTTCCACTGGCTATTGTAGTATGTTCAGCTCATAGGATCTCCTTCCACTGGAACAGCAATTGTTATGTAGCCATTGTCTCACCGGCTTTTTACTGTTCTAGCTATCAGAATCTCCTTCCATGGCATTGTTTATGTTCAGCTTCAAGGATCTTCAGGATGAGGCAGTTGCATCCTTCATCTGGCATTATTGATTCCAGTGATCTCGTGACTGGCTGTATCAGCAAGAAATAATGGCTTTCTTGTAGTCCGTGGTGGTCAATAAACAAAGTGTAAAAACAGTGCAGACAAACCCCTTCGTCTCCTTCCTCCTGCTCCTTTTCTCTCTCTCTCCAGCAGTATATGTCACACTCTCCCTGGCTCTTACTGAATCGCCGCGTCTGATAATGCATTCAACATACGAGAGGAGCATAATATTTTCAAATTATCATAATTAGCGTCACTCCTTTTTTGGGGGTGTCTTGCTAATTGCCTATAATTTCCACCTTTTGTCTATTCCATTTGCACAACAGCATGTGAAATTTATTGTCAATCAGTGTTGCTTCCTAAGTGGACAGTTTGATTTCATAGAAGTGTGATTGACTTGGAGTTACATTGTGTTGTTTAAGTGTTCCCTTTATTTTTTTGAGCAGTGTATATATAATATATATATATATATTTCTAATTACCGATTGTTATGAAAACTTGAAATCGGCCATTCCGAATAATTGGTCGACCTCTAATTTTTACCTTGTCAGCTCAGGGATTTGATCTAGCAACCTTTCGGTTACTGGCCCAACGCTCTAACCACTAGGCTACCTGCCACCCCATTCATGAACTTCTTCAATGAAAATATCATGATCATTAGAAAGCAAATGACAGACTCCTCTTTGAATCTGCATATTACTCCAAAACGCAGTTGTCCTGAGTCTGCACAGAACTGCCAGGACCTAAGGTCAATGGAGACACTCAAGTTATTTAATCCTGTATTTCTCGACACATTCACAAAAACAGTCATGGCCTCTAAGCCTTCCAGCTGCCTACTACTGAAAGAGCTACTTCCTGTGCTTGGCCTTCCTATGTTGAACATAATAAATGGCTCCCTATCCTCTGGATGTGTACCAAACTCACTATAAGTGGCAGTAATAATGCCACTCTTGAAAAAGCCAAACTTTGACCCAGATTTTATTTTAATTTTTTTAAATGTTTATTTTATTTTAAATCGGCCTCTCAATTTTGGGGGAAAAAGCTGTTGCCTTCCTGAAGACAAATAACATATACGAAACTCTCCACTCTACCGAACCTGCTGTCTCAACCTCTGAATGCTCGGAAAAGAAAAGCCAAATAACATTTACTCCTGAGGTGTTGACCTGTTGCACCCTCTACAACCACTGTGATTATTATCTGACCCTGATGGTCATCTATGAATGTTTGAACATCTTGAAGAACGATCTGGCCTTAATGACCATGTACTCTTATAATCTCCACAATCTCCGTACTAAACTCTACAGTACAGTATTGTACTGAGCTATACTCTACTTCTCTACTGTATTGCACTTTACTATACTGTACTGTCCAAACTTGTGAAGCAGACGTTTACAAGTGGTTCAGACTTGGACTGACCAAATTTCAACGTCTATGGACATCTGGTGTCCGTCAGTGCTCAGTGGGTGAGAGGGCTGGTTACAGTAAATGGAAAGTTGGGGGGGGGGGTCATGGGTGGATGTCAGTAAGAGCCAGGAGAGGTGACATTAGCTGGAGAGAGAGAGAAAAGACAGGGAGAGAGAGAGGAAGGGGTTGTCTGCACTGTTTTTACACTATTGTTTTGACCACCACGCGACAGAAAGAAAGCCATTATTCTATGAGCTGAACATAACAATATGCCAGTGGAAGGAGATCCTATGAGCTGAACATAACAATATGCCAGTGGAAGGAGATCCTATGAGCTGAACATTGAAGGAGGATCCTATTGATGCGTGTGAACATAACTAATATGCCAGCTGGAAAGTGAGGTATCTTATGGAGCTGTAAAGCATAATACAATTAGTGCCGGATTTGAAGGTATGATATCTCGATGAAGTGCTAGCGAACATTTGAACAATGCCTCCAGTTGAAGGAGATCCTTACAAACCCCATGTTTTCCTTCATATGAGCCCTGAACATAACAATATGCCCAGTGGAAGAGACCATCATGAGCTGAACAATACACAATGCTGCCAGTGGAAGGAGATCCTATGAGCCTGAACATAACAAATGTGCCAGTGAAGAGATCCTAGCGAGCTGAACATAACAATATGCCAGTGGAAGGAGATCCTAGTGAGCGGAACATAACAATGTGCCAGTGGAAGGAGATCCTAATGAGCTGAACATAACAATTTGCCAGTGGAAGGAGAATCCTATGAGCTGAACATAACAATGTGCCAGTGGAAGAGGATCCTATGAGCTAACATAACAATAGCCAGTGGAAGGAGATCCTATGAGCTGAACATAACAATATGCCAGTGGAAGGAGATCCTATGAGCTGAACATAACAATGTGCCAGTGGAAGGAGATCCTATGAGCTGAACATCAACAATATGCCAGTGGAAGGAGATCCTATGAGCTGAACATAACAATATGCAGTGGAAGGAGATCCTATGAGCTGAACATAACAATATGCCAGTGGAAGGAGATTCTATGAGCTGAACATAAACAATGTGCCAGTGGAAGGAGATCTATTGAGCTGAACATAACAATGTGCCAGTGGAAGGAGATCCTATGAGCTGACATAAACAATGTGCCAGTGGAAGGAGATCCTATGAGCTGAACATAACAATATGCCAGTGGAAGGAGATCCCTATGAGCTGAACATAACAATGTGCCAGTGAAGGAGATCCTATGAGCTGAACATAACAATTGCCATGGAAGGAGATCCTATGAGCTGAACATAACAATATGCCAGTGGAAGGAGATCCTATGAGCTGAACATAACAATATGCCAGTGGAAGGAGATCCTATGAGGCTGAACATAACAATATGCCAGTGGAAGGAGATCCTATGAGCTGAACATAACAATATGCCAGTGGAAGGAGATCCTATGAGCTGAACATAACAATATGCCAGTGGGTAGAGGAGGCACTCCTATGCAGCTGAACATAACATTTATTTAACTAGGCTTTATTTAAATTGTTGTCAGTTGGAAGGGAGGACAGTAGCAGGAGCACCCTATGAGCTGAACATAACAGTATGTCAGTGGAAGGGAGGACAGTAGCAGGAGACCCTATGAGCTGAACATAACAGTATGTCAGTGGAAGGGAGGACAGTAGCAGGAGACCCTATGAGCTGAACATAACAGTATGTCAGTGAAGGGGAGGACAGTAGCAGGAGACACTATGAGCTGAACATAACAGTATGTCAGTGGAAGGGAGGACAGTAGCAGGAGACCCCTATGAGCTGAACATAACAGTTAGTCAGTGGGAAGGAGGACAGTAGCAGGAGACCCTATGAGCTGAACATAACAGTATGTCAGTGGAAGGGAGGACAGTAGCAGGAGACCCTATGAGCTGAACATAACAGTATGTCAGTGGAAGGAGACAGTACAAGCGAGAGACCCTATGAGCTGAACATAACAGTATGTCAGTGGAAGGGAGGACAGTAGCAGGAGACACTATGAGCTGAACATAACAGTATGTCAGTGGAAGGGGGGAGAGTAGAATTCAGTTGCAGTCATTCTGTTACTGATTTTTTGGTCATTCTGTTAAAGATTTGGTAACACATTGACACATTTCAATCACTTAATAAATCATAAACAAAATGATCAGTAAAAAATAAAAACAATAGCTAATTGGTAGGTCTACGGAATCGTGGCTGAATGACGACATGGATATTCAGCTAGCGGGACACACGAGGGGGGGCGGTCTGTGCATATTTGTAAACAACAGCTGGTGCACGGAATCGAAGGAAGTCTCTAGATTTTGCTCGCCTGAAGTAGAGTAGATTGTGATAAATTGCAGGCCACACTACTTGCCTAGAGAGTTTTCAGCTATACTTTTCGTGGCTGTTTATTTACCACCACAGACGGATGCTGGCACTAAGATCGCACTCAGTCAGCTGTATAAGGAAATAAGCAAACAGGAAACCACTCACCCAGAGGCGGCGCTCCTAGTGGCAGGAGACTTTAATGCAGGGAAACTTAAATCAGTTCTACCAAATTTCCATCAACATGTTAAATGTGCAACCAGAGGGGAAAAAATTCTAGATCACCTGTACTTCACACAGAGAGACGCGTACAAAGCTCTCCCTCGCCCTCCATTTGGTAAATCCGACCACAACTCTATCCTCCTGATTACAAGCAGAAATTAAACCAGGAAGCACCAGTGACTCAGTCTATAAAAAAGTGGTCAGATGAAGCAGATGCTAAACTACAGGACTGTTTTGCTATCACAGACTGGAAAATGTTCCGCGATTCTTCTGATGGCATTGAGGAGTACACCACATCAGTCACTGGCTTTATCAATAAGTGCATCGAGGACGTCGTCCCCACATTGACTGTACGTACATACCCCAACCAGAAGCCATGGATTACAGGCAACATTCGCACTGAGCTAAAGGGTAGAGCTGCCGCTTTCAAGGTGCGGGATTCTAACCCGGAAACTTACAAGAAATCCTGCTATGCCCTGCGACGAATCATCAAACAGGCAAAGCGTCAATACAGGGCTAAGATTGAATCATACTACACCGGCTCCAACGCTTGTCTTATGTGGCAGGGCTTGCAAACTATTACAGACTACAAAGGGAAGCACAGCCGCGAGCTGCCCAGTGACACAAGCCTACCAGACGAGCTAAATCACTTCTATGCTCGCTTCGAGGCAAGCAACACATGCAACACACGCTTCGAGGCATGCATGAGAGCATCAGCTGTTCCAGGCGACTGTGTGATCACGCTCTCCGTAGCCGACGTGAGTAAGACCTTTAAACAGGTCAACATACACKAGGCTGCGGGGCAAGACGGATTACCAGGACGTGTGCTCCGGGCATGTGCTGACCAACTGGCAGGTGTCTTCACTGACATTTTCAACATGTCCCTGATTAAGTCTGTAATACCAACATGTTTCAAGCAGACCACCATAGTCCCTGTGCCCAAGAACACAAAGGCAACCTGCCTAAATGACTACGGACCCGTAGCACTCACGTCTGTAGCCATGAAGT
>NW_019950144.1:0-8980 GCF_002910315.2 Salvelinus sp. IW2-2015 | reverse complement strand
GAACGTTAGCTCAAATGTATTGTGCAGCTTCTGCACCTAAATATAAACAGCACCCAAAATGAGTACAGGCACCTATTTCAGTCCAAGTCAAGCACCATGTACAGTAAATTAACACCAATCATTATTTCAGGATGAATGGGTGAAAGCAAACATACATCAAACAAATATCCCATAAGGCAGGGTTCCCCAAATTTGGCCCACGGTGGTTTTAATTGGCCCACGGGTGGTTTATTTGGCCCACGGTGGTTTTTATTGGCCCACGGGTGGTTTTATTTGGCCCCACGGTGGTTTTATTTGGCCCACGGGTGGTTTATTTGGCCCACGGGTGGTTTATTTGGCCCCGGGTGGTTTTATTTGGCCACGTGGTTTTATTTGGCCCACGGTGGTTTTATTTGGCCCACGGTGGTTTTATTTGGCCCACGGGTGGTTTTATTGGGCCCACGGGTGGTTTTATTTGGCCCACGGGTGGTTTATTTGGCCCACGGTGGTTTTATTTGGCCACGGGTGGTTTTATTTGGCCCACGGGTGGTTTTATTTGGCCCACGGTGGTTTATTTGGCCCACGGGGATTTATTTGGCCCAAGAAGTTTTCTAAGCATAGAAAACAGTACCATTTTTAAAATAATTTTTATTTCATTGTTGGACATAAAAGACTGGAAAACACCAGGAAATCAGCTCCAAGTGATTTTTATTTAAGAAATCTATTTCCAAGTATTCCCACCCAAGTTATCGTACACTAATGTCGGCATGGTTTGAAATGTTATGTTTTAGTCCAACATTATATCTGTTTGGGCTTTTGTAGTCATAAATGCAGTCTACAAATTTTTTAGTAAATATGTTCCGGCCCCCGACCATCCACTCAAGAAAAGAAAAGGCCCGTGGCTGAATCTAGTTGTTAATCCCCGTCATAAGGTGAGCAAGGACATACTACAGACATTCAGAGCTGCTGAAAGCTGAGAGAAAGGGAAAACAAGGTAAAAGAGAGAGAGAGAGAGAGAGAGAGAGAGAGAGAGAGAGAGAGAGAGAGAGAGAGAGAGAGAGAGAGATAGAGAGAGAGAAAACTGAGATAGATGGCGATAAATGGAGTCCAAGAGAGGGAAAAGTGATGCTCACCTGTTTGTACTCTATGTGAGTGTAGCTGTGTAGGGTAGCCTTGARGTGRTCMGTCCACTCCTTCTCCCCCTGAGAGTTCTCCTGGGTACCCAGGGCGTAGATGTCATGAGGCAGCAGAGCTGTGGACTCATCTGGGGTTCGACCCAGACCACAACACGTCACCCAGGACTGCAGACTGCGAGGGGGAGGGGAGCCACCTGAACACACAGGCATTAAGATCATTCGTGAGGGGCTAACATAGACCAACATCTAGTGCTCATGTTTCCAATAWGATAAGTATGTCTCTCCAGTGTAATAACCCTGTAATAACTTAGCTAGCCGTAGCTAGCGCTACCAGTGATAGTATTGATGTCAGACAGTAATAGTGGAAGACATTGCTCTAGGACYGTGAGGTGCCATAGGTGTCTTAGTTACCCATGTTCCAGCTGCCCACAAACACAGAAATGACGTCAGGTTCACTCAGACGGGAGTGCCTGGTCTTCATCAGCTGTAGCAGCTGGCAGAACGCCTCCCGTTTCTGGAGGGAAGAGAGAGTGTTCTCAGTCAATATAAAAACTACAATGGAATCCAATGGATAGAAACACATACAAATCAGAGGGGGCACAAAGTACATGAGGATGGCTGGGATAGATGCTCCCCCAACACTGTAATTTGGAGAATTTTCTATTTTTCAAACAGCTTTTTCCTGCAATCTAGAGTCATAATCACTATGCTTAAAGGAATGTGAGTCTTATTCAATACATTGCTTGCTTTTCTGAAGTCCAACAACCTTACCAGCAGGCATGCCAGCTAAGCTACTCTAACTTGATTGATAGCCTGAAATGGCTTCTTGGCAGCTAGTTATGAGYTCGGGAGATTGGGAACCTATCTGGTCTAGCTAAAGCCAACTTCATAAAATTGCTAGGTGGCTAGTAGTATTACAGAGAAACAACAACAACAAAACATTAAAGTACATTAAAGTACATAAAGTACTTTTTTGGACAGGACAAATTTAAGGGGGCCCCTGCATACAGCTGAATGTAGAACTTTATGTACCCTTGCACTCTCAAACATGAGCTCCCGTGGGTTGTTGTGATGACTGTCCACGACCATGCGCAGCTTGGCTGGGCTGRTCTGGAACTTGACTAGCTGCAGAACTGAAAAATAGGTGAAGCATTTAAGATCACTGAACTTGATCAAACTCAGTCAAATAACATTAGATGTCGTTGTCGTTCTCTTACTCCGTTCATGTGAGACCGTCTCCACTCCAAATGACCCGGCCTTCCTGTCAAACAGCAGCACTCCTGTGTCCACATCCAATGACACTGTCTGTCTGCCATAACGCACCATCTTAATCTAGACACACACACACACAGACAGAAGCACACACACACACAGAAGCGCACACACACACACACAGATGATGAAAAATAGGAATCACTGTACCTCAAAGATGGTCAAAATATGACTAATCAGCTGGTATACCCCCTTAAAAGTATGAAGTGGCCCTTGTTGCTCTCTCTCACCTGAAAGGAGTGGACAGGTAAGGGCCTGGAATGGTTCTTGGCTACAGGGACTGGGGCAGGGACAGGGGCTGGAGCAGGGMCTGGAGCTGGAGCAGGAGCAGGAGCTGGAGCTGGAGCTGGAGCAGGGGCTGGAGCTGGAGCAGGGGCTGGAGCTGGAGCAAGAGCGGGCTCAGGTGGAGGGGCAGGCTGCACAGCCAGGTTGTGATTGGTCACAGCATCTTGAAGAGCTTTCAGCACCTGCACAGTCAGAGCATAGAGAGTGTCAGACTGTATAGACCAACCTGTTTCCTTTCCTGTACCGCCAACTGAATTTTCCTCTGCCCCGAGTACCCCTGAAGTACCCTCCATGTGCATTTTACCAGTCGTGAGTCTTCTCAAGTACCCTCTATTGATAAGCCAAGTACARCCAGGGCTCCTAGTACCCCTGGTTGGGAACCACTGGTCTGGACCATGAAACTAAGACTGATATGTATTGGGGGGGTAGTGTGTGAGTATGTGGGTACATACCCTCTTCTCCAGGGAGGAGAGCAGGCTGACCAGGACAGAGATCTTACACAGCAGGCTGTCCAACTCCATGTCTGGACCTCTACCCATGTTCTGAAAGGAGGTACATTAATATAGTGAGTAGCTGTGTGCTATGTGGAATACAGATGGACATACACTAATTGTGCAAAGCATTAGGAACACCTTCCTAATATTGAGTTGCACCCCCCTTTTGCCCTCAGAACAGCCTCAATTCGTCGGGGCATGGACTCTACAAGGTGTTGAAAGCGTTCCACAGGGATGCTGGCCCATGTTGACTCCAACAGTTGTGTCAAGTTGGCTGGATGTCCTTTGGGTGGTGYACTGTTCTTGATACACATGGGAAACTGTTGCGTGTGAAACACCCAGCAGTGTTGCAGTTCWTGACACAAACCGGTGCGCCTGGCACCAACCACCATACCCCATTCAAAGGCACTTKAATCTTTTGTCTTTCCCATTCARCCTCTGAATGGCACACATACACAATCCATAACTCAATTGGCTCAAGGCTTAAACATCCTTCTTTAACCTGTCTCCTCCCCTTCATCTACACTGKTTGAAGTGGATTTAACAAGTAACATCAATAAAAGATCACAGCTTTCACCTGGATTCACRTGGTCAGTCTATGTCAGGGAAAGAGCAGGTGTCCTTAATGTTTTTTACACTCAGTGTTTTGTATATTGTACCCCATGAAGGGAACATAGAGCATTTTCAATTGGTGCACTAGAGGGCGAAACAAAGCAGATTTCCATATTTTTTGGTCTTCTTAGTTTGCAGGTCCCCTGTGGACCATAGTAGAGTAGACAGAGGGTTACAGAGAAGGTATGACTGACAGGCAGGACAGACAGGACAGGACAGACAGGACAGACAGGGTAGGACAGACAGGGAAAGATAGACAGGGCAGGACAGACATATAAGGACAGACAAGGTAGGACAGACAGGACAGGACAGACAGGACAGACAAGGTAGGACAGACAGGACAGGTCAAACAGGATATATCACAGAAGGGATGTACCTGTGGCTTGGCGGAGGTTAAAGGGCAGATGGGATGGTCAAACACTTTGGCCAGCGTCTCCAAACTGGACATGATCAGGTCAATCTCACTGTGGATCAGAGAATCCGTTTCATTTTCTCCTCATGATAACCAACAAAGCCATCACATCCCAAACACCAAATGACGCAGATCACTTTAACTGTAATAGCYGTAATAACACGGTGAAACCCACCTGTTGAGCCCCTGGCATGCGGTGCCCAGGGTTTGGTGTAGATGGCGTAGGCCTGTTGCTCCTCTACGTAGACCCTCGACATCCAGAGGCAGCTCACTGCGCAGATACTCACTGAGCAGCCCAACCACCTCACCTGCCATGCTGTGAAACCAGGGGACCACAAACACCACTCAAGCAAGTTGAAGAGAGATGCCACAGGAAAGTGCTAAAGTACTTTCATCTCTAAATTCCCAGACCAATATTGCACATTTTGTACATCTATATACTCCTGGTGTGTGATGGGGACTTCTGTACCTGGATGTGTTGAGCTCCTGTAGCCTGTGGAGGAAGAGGAGGTGTGGGGACGGGGTCACTGGGAGTCCAGCGGGGGGAGCTATACTGACTGAGACTGGGAATGGGCTGGGACTCCACACCAGCCCTGGCTTCTCATCATCACCTYAGCTCTCATCCCCAGGCTCCATGTCCCTCCCCACAGGGTACAGCAGAGGGGTAACCAGACCCTTATGGGGGTGTTGGTACCCCAACACCAGGTCCCCCAGTGTACGGAAACAGTTCACCTGCACCCCCTGAGAAGTCTGTGGGGAAACATACACACAGACATACACTGAGTGTACAAAGCATTAGGAACACCTTCCTAATATTGAGTTTCASCCCCTTTTGCCCTCAGAACAGCCTCAATTCGTCAGGGCATGGACTCTACAAGGTGTTGAAAGCGTTCCACAGGGATGCTGGCCCATGTTGACTCCAATGCTTCTCACAGTTGTGTCAAGTTGGATGGATGTCCTTTGGGTGGTGGACCATTCTTGATACACACTGGAAACTGTTGAGCGTGAAAGCCCCAGCAGCATTGCAGTTCTTGACACAAACAGATGCCTCACAAATCCTCAACTGACAGCTTCAATAAATAGTACCCACAAAACACCAGTCTCAACGTCAACAGTGAAGAGGCGACTCCGGGATGTTGACCTTCTAGGCAGAGTTCATCTGTCCATGATCTGTATTCTTTTTCCCATCTAATATTTCTTCTTTAATATTGGCTCAGTCTGAGATATGGCTTTTTCTCTTTGCAACTAATGCCTAAAGGCTGCCAGTTGAGGACTTGTGAGGCGTCTGTTTCTTCAAACTAAACACTCTAAATGTACTTGTCCTCTTGCGCAGTTGTCACCGGGGCCCTCCCCTCCTCTTTCTATCTGGTTAGAGCCGTTTGCACTGTTTCTTGAAAGAGGAGTAGTACACAGCATTGTACAGATCTTCGTTTCTTGGCAATTTCTCGCAATGGAAAAGCCTTCATTCTCAGAAAAGAAAAGAATGACGAGTTTCAGAACAGCCAGAGCGGGTGCACCGACCCTTATGGGGTGCTTTGTTTCTGCCCATTTTGACCTGTAAATCGAACAGACAAATGCTGATGCTCCAAGATACTCAACTAAGTCTAAAGAAGGCACGTTGTGAATGCCTTCTTTATCAGAGGCAACTGTCCACGATCGTCTAAAGGTGAATGAGTGGACCAAGGCGCAGCGTGAAAGAAAGCCATTCTTCTTTTAATGAAGAAAAAACAAAACACTTATACAACGAACAACAAACAAACGATCGTGAAGCTAAAACGAACTAAGTGCAACACATGCAACATAGAACATAGACAATTACCCACAAACCAATGCCTATGACTGGCCTTAAATATGGCTCTCCATTCAGAGACATGAACCACAGCTGCCTCTAATGAGAACCAATCTAGGCAGCCAATAGACATAACTAGAAACAACTACAACTAGACAACAACACACATACATTCCCATGTCACACCCTGACCTAATAAAAACCATAAAGAAACAAAGAATCTAAGGCCAGGGCGTGACAAGCACATTTCAGCCTTGTGGATTAACATACTTTGCAAAAAGTGGCCCCTATCTAATGAACAATTAGCGTTTTAAAACTGATTAACTGGATTAGCATAACCAATTGTGGCCATTGGAATCAGAGTGATAAGTTTGGCTTGAATTGGCCCTCTTGTACGCCTATGTAAGATATCCCATAAAAATTGTTTTGGTTTCAGCTTTACAATAGTCCCATTTACACATTACAATGTCTAACACTGTATTTTTCTGATCAATTTTATGGTTTTATTTTTAACCTGACAAATGTTTGGGTTTTTCTTTCAAAAACAAAGGAACATAATTTTAGAAGCAATTTAAGGCCCCCCCGAGGGGGGTGTGGTATATAGACCCAAATATACCACCGACTAAAGGGCTGGTTTTAAGCACGACGCAACGCCAGAGTGGGGCCTAGGACAGCCCCCTTAGCCGTGGGTAACGTCTGGGTTTCATCTTCAACCCCCCGAAGGTGCCCCTTATTGGCCTATTTTAAACTGTTTATACCAATGAATTATACACTAAAAAAAATTAAGTGTTTTTTGTTCCCATACCTGTGGGGGGTTATAAACGGTTCTGATATACCCACGGACTGTCAGCCATATGAGCAATTCAGGGCTCGAACCACCCAGTTTATATAAATATATATATATATAGAACCTACACAACAACAGGTGATCATCAATGTACTTCAAATTGTTCGTAAAAAGCTCCTAAAGCTTGCAAGAAGCTGTCTCAAATTATGCAGTTGCATCTGTTTCAGAGTCAGCATATGTTTGTTCCTAACATAATCCAACAAAAGAAAATGGCTGTGGATGTTTGAAATGTGCTGCATGGTCCTCCAGCAGGCATACCTCGTGTCTGGAGAGCCATATGCCAGCTGGATATACTCAGAAGGGACAATTGGAATCAGAGGTGCTACTCTTCGCTAGATCTGGGGTGCCAAACAGAAGGCCCTGGGCCCTCACCTCTGTTTTGAATGGCCAGTACAGAACCACATCAAAACACACACCGTCCAGCGGCTGCAGAAACCCCTACTATCCCACAGGCCAGGAGATAGATGTCAAAAACAACCACCCACGTCCTGGTACTGCCTAAGGTTGGCTTTCCAATGAGTCCACAGTTGTTCCAGCAAGTTTCCTAGCGCGACCCTCTGTGTCCTGAGCCAGTCGCACGTCACACCCCGCTGCCCGATATAAACAACACTCCCAAGCAGACGCAGACCGCCTCAAGACATGGACAGTAACCACGGAGGGGGAAACACACGTCACCAGCCATAGACCACCACATTAAGGTGCCAGTCAAGACACAAACGAGTGTTTTAACAGCTAAATGACATCATAATACCAACAATGCTGCGGGCACAGACCTAATTAGAATGTCCTCACGGACAAACTGCAGACACGAGCCCACGGGGCACTCCACTGCACACCGCAAAACCAAGAAAAAATGTTCATGTACATCTTCAATTTTAGCAATGTTTTGGTTTTCCTTCGTGTGGTTTTTTGAATATTTTTGGGTGGGAGGGCAGACCATTACCATGCCCAGCTTGCCAGGGAACTTCCAAACTGTATTGAAGGCATTTTTTCGAGGAAGCTTCTCTTTGAAAAAGTGATTATAACAGTTAAATAAGGACAAAGAAAAATGCACAAGGAGACAAAAATGGCGCTTCTCTTTTTTTGCTCAAAACATATCGCTCTCGTTAAATAACTCTCTACAGAAAAACAAATGCAGGCAACCCCGCGTAATGCTACGTGGTAAATGGTTTCAAATGCCAACGAGACATCTGCTGATTGGAGAATTTTTCAGTGACTTCAAGGGGCCAACAAATGAAGCTGCGATACAGTATGTGGACAAAAGCGACTGATGCTTGAAACAAAAGTATTGAGCTGCTGTCCCTTTGAGCTGTGCACCTAGTCACGGTGAAGGAAATGTACAGGCCTTTGGCCTGTCAAACGTTTTTTCGTTTTTTTGTTGGTTTTGGTCGCTGATATAATTAGAACCAGACCACTGCTGCTCTGAATTGAGTCGTCCCATCACGTTTCGTGTCTAATTAACACACACACTATAACCGCCACACACAACACAATACCAGCCAGCCCTAATCGCTCTGCCCGGCTAACCCTCACACCACACTCCCTGTCCATGACAACACACAGAACAAAGCCTCAAAAGCCACAAACAAAGACCCAAACCCCTTTGGCGCAGCGCTGGGTCCAAATGCTCCAGTGCCAGGGAGCGGTAGGAATCTTGGACACACACACACAACACACCACAGCACAATTTTCTCCCCTCTGTTGCAAGCTGAGGGTCAATCTCGAGGAGCAATGTTTTGGCACTAAACGATGGGCAGAAAGTAGATGCCGTTGCAACAACAAGCGTCTGTAGTGGCATGTATATCGAGTCAGTATGTGAAGCACAAGATGACTTCTGTTTCCTATTAGCAAAGCAGACAAAAAGCACAACTCTCGTTGTGTCGTAGAGTAAATAGAAGGATATATAGCATCTGAACTGATATATGCAACTCAGTATTGTAGCTACACAGCGCTTCTATCTACATAGTGGTTCGTGAGCACCAGAGGATACCTGTTTTGGCGGCTATGTACATGTTAGGCTACAGTTATATTCGTGGCTTATTACCTAAAGGCAGCGTGACAGAATACGGGTCTACCTGTGCCATAGAACATTGCGCAATTGTTAGTCGCCCTGACCCACTCGCCAAGTGAATGTTTATTGTCTTTGTCTGCTGC
>NW_019950143.1:0-8980 GCF_002910315.2 Salvelinus sp. IW2-2015 | reverse complement strand
GTTATGTTATGTTTTGCCTCCAAAACATTGGGTGAATTTGCAGAGAGCCACATTAATTTACATAAATACTAATAATAAACATAGATAAAAGATACAAGTATTACACATGGAACTTTAGATAAACTTCTCCTTAATGCAACCGCTGTGTCAGATTCCAAAAAAGCTTTACGGAAAAAGCACACCTTGCAATAATCTGAGTACGGCGCTCAGACACAAAAACAAGCCATACAGATACCCGCCATGTTGTGGAGTCAACAGAAGTCAGAAATAGCATTATAAATATTCACTTACCTTTGATGATCTTCATCAGAATGCACTCCCAGGAAATCCCAGTTCCACAATAAACGTTTTGTTCCATAAAGTTCACCTTTATGTCCAAATACCTCCTTTTTGTTCGCGCGTTTAGTTCACTAATCCAAATGCACAAAGCGCGGGCACTAAGTCCAGACGAAAAGTCAAAAAAAGTTCAATTTAAAGTTCATAGAAACATGTCAAACGATGTATATAATCAATCTTTAGGATGTTTTTTAGCATAAATCTTCAATAATATTCCAACCGGAGAATTCCGTTGTCATTAGGAAGGGAACGGAGCTGGTGCTCACGGCCGCGAGCGATAAATATATTATTGGCTTTCAGCCCGACCCCTTCTCTGAGTGCTCTTATTCTCTCCCYTTTCACAATAGAAGCCTGAAACAAGGTTCTAAAGACTGTTGACGCCTAGTGGAAGCCTTAGGAAGTGCACTCTGACCCCATTTACATTGGATAGGCAATCACTTGAAAAACTACAAACCTCAGATTTCCCACTTCCTGGTTGGATGTTTCTCAGGTTTTCGCCTGCCATATGAGTTCTGTTATACTCACAGACATCATTCAAACAGTTTTAGAAACTTCAGAGTGTTTTCTATCCAAGTATACTAATTATATGCATATCCTAGCTTCTGGGCCTGAGTAGCAGGCAGTTTACTCTGGGCACGCTTTTCATCCGAACGTGAAAATACTGCCCCCTATCACAAATAAGTTAATCAGCTTCTTGATATGTCACACCTGTCAGGTAGATTGATTATCTTGGCAAAGGAGAAATGCTCACTAACAGGGATGTAAACAAATTAGTGCACCACAATGAGAGAAATAATATTTGAGAGAGGGAAGCTTTTTGTGCGTATCGAACATTTCTGGGATCTTTTATTTCAGCTCATAAAACATGAGACCAACACTTTACCTGCTGTGTTTTATATTGTTGTTCAGTTCAGAATGTAAAGTAAAAAAAAAAAACTTTGACCGGTCCGTGCATCAATACCGGTGTATAGTAAAATAAGATGTACTACCAAGCCTTACGCCAAGCCCACCACCTAAGCCCCATTTCCATCCAGAAAAAACCCTGGACGCACACAACACACACACACCTACTAGACCCAAAATAAATGACGACCGTTGAATTAAAATGTATTTAAAGTCTAATCTAATGTGTGTGTGTGTGTGTGTGTGTGTTGCAGAGTAACGACGGTGAAGAGCGGCTAGCTGTGGTCAGACTGCTGGCTAAGCTGTTCGGAGCCAAAGACTCAGAACTGGCCACTCAGAACAGACCGCTGTGGCAATGCTTCCTGGGACGGTGAGACACACTCATTACACAGCCGCACGCACACGCGCTTGAGTGAACACGCGTACACACACACACACACACACACACACACGCGTGTGTAGTAGAGGTGCGTTGCGTTAACAAGACGCTTGTGTGTTCCGTCCCCAGGTTCAATGACATCCATGTTCCTGTGAGGCTCGAATCGGTCAAGTTCGCTTCCCACTGTCTGATGAACCATCCAGACCTGGGCCAAAGACCTCAAGGTGTAGGTGTCTGAACATCCAGAACCTGGTTAAAGACCTCAGCAGGTAGGCTGTCTGAATGAACCATCCAGACCTGGCCAAAGACCTTTCACAGGTAGGTTGTCTGAACCATCCAGACCTGGTTAACGACCTCACAGGTAGGTGTCTGGACCATCCAGACCTGGCCAAAGACCTCACGGTAGGTGTCCCTGAACCATCCAGACTGTTAAAGACGCTTCACAGGGTAGGTGTCCTGAACGCATCCAGACCTGGTTAAAGACCTCACAGTAGGTGTCTGGACCATCCAGACCTGGCCAAAGACCTCACAGGGTAGGTTCTGAACCATCCAGACACACTGGTTAAAGAACGCTCACAGGTAGGTGTCTGAGCACCACACAGCTGGTTAAAGACTCACAGGTAGGTGTTGAACCATCCAGAACTGGGGTTAAAGACCTCACAGGTAGGTGTCTGAACCATCCACGAACCTGGGCAAAGACCTCACGGTAGGTGTCTGAGCCATCAGACCTGGTTAAAGACGCTCACAGGTAAGGTGTCTGACCCATCCGACCTGGCCAAAGACCTCCACACGAGGTAGGTTGTCTGAGCCATCCAGACCTGGTTAAAGACCTCACAGGTAAGTGTGTCTGAACCATCCAGACTGGTTAAAGACCTCACAGGTAGGTTGTGCCTGATGAACCATCCAGAACCTGGTTAAAGACCTCAGCAGGTAGGTGTCTTGATGAACGCATAGACACTGGTTTATGACTCACAGGTAGGTGTCTGAACATCCAGAACTGCCAAAGACCTCACAGGTAGGTGTCTTGAGACCATCGCAGACCTGTGTAAGACCTCTACAGGTATGGTGTCTGGGGAACCATCCAGACCTGGTTAAAAGACCTCAGGTAGGTGTCTTGGAACCATCCAGCCTGGTAAAGACGCTCACAGGTAGTAGGTGTCTGCAAACCATCCAGAACCTGCGTTAAAGACCTCACGAGGTAGTGTCTGAACCATCCAGACCTTGGCCGTAAAGATCCTCACAGGTAGGTGTCTGAGGAACCACCACGACCTGTTAAAAGACCTCACAGTTAGGCTGTTTCTGATGAACCATCCAGACCTGGTTAAAGACCATCACGGTAGGGTCTGACATCCGTTGCTAAAGCTCACGGATCAAGAACCTAGACTCTGCCCATATCAAATATGTCTGTATCGTCCCATCCAGAGTTCCTTGAAGTGCGAATCGATCAATGACCCCGAGGAGGCGATCCTGGCCGACGTGATCGTACGATATAACGCGGGTTAGAAAGACCTGGAAACCTGGTTAACGACCAGCTCCTGGGCTTCGTCAGGGAGAAGGACCCTTGACAAAGGGTGAGACGCACCTCTACGCAAACTCTCAATTTCACCTGGTATCACCTGAAGTCTCTGTTCATTTCTCATCCCTTTTGGGAAGTTATAGTTTGTTCTGTTATCTTCTTTCTGGCTCCTTCTCCATCCTCACCTATCCTTTAACCCTTCTCTCTCCTCGACCGCCACCTCTCTCCCCTCTTCCACCTCTTCCCCTCGTCTCTCCTCCTCCTACTCCTTCCCTCTCCTCTCCTTCCTTCCTGCAACCTCCTTGCTTTCACCTCGCTTCTCCCACTTCTTGTCCTATACACTCCTCCTCTCCTCTCCCGTTCTACCATCCCTTCCTCCCTCCCCTCCCCTTCCCCTCCCCACCCTAACTCCTCGCCCCCTCCCTCCCTCTCCTCCTCCTCTTCTCTCCTCTCCTCCTCCCCCTCCTCCCTCTCTCCTCCCTCTTCCTCTCCTCCTCTTCCCTCCCTCCTCTGCCTCCCTCCCCTCCTCCCTCCCTCCTCCCTCTCCTCTCCTCCTCTCTTCCTCCCCTCCCTCCTCCCTCCCTCCTCCTTCTCCCATAGTGGGGGGTACGTAAGGAGGCGATGATGGGTCTGGCCCAGTTGTTTAGAAGTACTGTTTCACCCGAGCTGGGAAGGAACAGCCCAGAAGATCTCCTGGATTAAAGAACAGCTGCTAACACATCTACTACAGAACAGCATCGACGACAATAACACACCACAACACACACACACACACCACACACATCTACTGACCAGAACAGCTCACGAAAGTACACAACAACATACACACACCACACACATCACTAACAGAACAGCATCGACGAAAGTAACACACAATAACACACACACACACACACCTACTACCAGAACAGCATCAATAAATCCTACGAACATTTATATTAACATGGATGTTGTATCTCTACATGTGTTGGTGGGGTTCTTATCCAGTTCTTTTCTCTCTCTCTGTCTCTCTCTTGTCTCCTCTCTCTCTCTCTCTTGTCTCTCTCTGTCTCTCTGTCTCTCTTGTCTCTCTCTCTCTGTCTCTCTCTGTCTCTCTCTCCTTCTCTCTCTGTCTCTCTCTTGTCTCTCTCTCTTGTCTCTCTCTCTGTCTCTCTCTCTGTCTCTCTCTGTCTCTCTCTCTGTCTCTCTCTCTGTCTCTCTCTCTTCTGCTTCTTCTCTCTCTCTGTCTCCCTCTCTCTCTGTCTCTCTCTGTCTCTCTCTGTCTCTCCCTCTCTCTTCGTCTCCTCTCTCTCTTCTCTCTTCTGTCTCTTCTCTCCTCTCTCTCTCTCTCTCTCTCTTCTCTTCTCTTCTCTGTCTCTCTCTCTCTCTCTCTCTCTTCTCTCTCTCTCTCCCTCTCTCTCTCTCTCTCTCTCTCCTCTCTCTCTCTCTCCCTCTGTCTCTCTCTCTCCCTCCTCTCTCGTCTCTTTGTCTCTCTCTCTTCTCTGTCTCTTCTCCTCTTCTCTGTCTCTTCTCGTCTATCTGTCTCCCTCTCTCTGTTCTCTTGCTCTCTCTCTCTGTCTCTCTCTTCTCTCTCTGTCTCTCTCTCTGTCCTCTCTCTCTCTCTCTCTTCCTTGTAGGTCTGTTCAGTAGTAGAAGATACATTCTGCTCAGTACAGTGGTTCACTACACAGTCTGGACACACTAGGAGAAGATGAAATGCCTTCTACTAAGCTGTACGTGTCTGGACACCAACGCTGTCAAGTTAGTAACACACACACAACAGCACAACACACACACAACACACCACATCACACACACAAGACCACACTCTGTATGACTACTGGTCCTGTCCATATCTGGAACATATCTGAGATGAGGGGAACACACACAACACACCACTACACACACACACATTTTTCACACACACACACACTCTGCTATGATATACTGGTCCTGTCCTTCTGGAACTATCTGAATGAGGGGAACACGACTTTTTTTACACACACACCACAGCTGAACACACATCCACATCACACACGACACACACACATCACACACACTCTGCTATGACTATGGTCCTGTCCCTTCTGGACCTATCTGAATTGAGGGGAACACACACACACACACATCACACACACCCAACACACACACACACACACACACACCACACACTCTGCTATGACTACTGGTCCTGTCCTTCTTGGAACTATCTGGAATGAGGGGAACACACACACAACACACACACACGCACAACACACACACTCTGCCTATGACTACTGGTCCTGTCCTTTCTGGAACTATCCTGGATGAGGGGAACACAACACGATACACACACACACACACACACAGCACACCACACAAGTTCACACACAACGACCACACACAACACTTACTGCTATGACTATGGTCTGTTCCTTCTGGAACTATCTGAATGAGGGGAACACACACACACAGGGTGTTACTTTTTACCACACATTGTGAACACACACAGCACACACTCCTGCTTGACTACTTGGTCCTGTCTTCTGGAAACTATCTGAATGAGGGGAACACACACACACACACACACACTGGTTTCACACAACACACTCACACAACCACCCGACACTACGACTCTGCTATGACTACTGGTCCCTGTCCTTCTGGAACTATCGTGAAGTGAGGGGAACACCAGGTGTTTGGATTTTACCAACACACAAACAACACACCACACACACACCACACAACACACACACACACACACACTCTGCTATGACTACTGGTCTGTCCTTCTGGAACCTATCACCTGGATGAGGGGAATCAACACACACACACACACACCACACCACCCCCAAGGGCTTTTTGTTGGCGCCCTCTAAAGTACAAAACATCGTGAAAAATAACACATTTTTGGGGAATTTGTCAACTTCAAACACTAAAAACAGAAAAATACGTTTGTCCGACGAGATGAATGGATCTATATAATTTGGAATAAGATAATAGATCTATATTATTTTAAATAAGATAATATTTGAGAACTAACAATCAGACTAAACAAAAGCTTGACAGTCAGACTTTAAAATTCCCCGAAACAATGAATTTAGCATTTATACCTTTGTGTTTTGAGCAGAAGAACATTAGTTATGGTAAAATGCATAGAATTACAGGAAATGAGCTTTAAAAATGTAATATTCTAGATCGTTCCATGTCTTCTCTGTAAGGAACTCCGGTGTAGATTTGGCTTTGTGTTGTAGGTTATTGTCCTGCTGAAAGGTGAATTCATCTCCCACTATGTGGAGCAGACTGAATCAGGTTTTTCTCTAGGATTTTGCCTGTTCTTAGCTCCATCTCGTTTCTTTTTATCCTGAAAAACTCCCTAGTCCTTGCCGATGACAAGCATGCCCATAACATGATGCAGCCATCTCCCAAGTTTGAAAAAAAGGAGGCAGTTACTCAGTGATGTGATGTGTTGGATTTACCCAAAACATGAGGCTTTGCATTTAGGACAAAATCACCAATATCCTGATGGTAACGTCCCTGAGCAGTTTACTTCCTGTCCTGCAGCTCAGTTCAGAAGGACGACTGGGGGGGTTTTAATACATCATCCACAGTATCATGCTTAAAGCTACACGATGCAGAAATCGCTCCACCATTTCCTAGTTGCTATAAATTCTAATAGTTGGCCTAATTTCAGTTTATGTTTACAAAACAAGCATGTAATCTGAAGAACAGGAAGTATTGAAATGGCGTACGTTCATAAAGTATTCAGACCAACGTGACTTATTCCACATTGTTACATTACAGCCTTAATCTAACATGGATTAAATAGTTTTACCCCCTCAATCTACCCACAATTCCCCATAATGACAAAACAAAATCAGGGTCAACCTTGGTTTCATCAGACCTTAGAATCTTATTTCTCCTGGTCTGAGAGTCCTTTAGGTTCCTTTTGGCAAACTCCAAGCGGCTGTCATGTGCCTTTCACTGAGGAGTGGCTTCCGTCTGGCCACTCTACCATGAAGGCCTGATTGGTGGAGTGCTGCAGAGATGGTTGTCCTTCTGGAAGGTTCTCCCATCTCCACAGAGGAACTCTGAAACTCTGTCAAAGTGACCATCGGGTTCTTGGCCACCTCCCTGACCAAGGCCCTTCTACCCCGATTGATCAGTTTGGCCGGGCGGCCAGCTCTAGGGAGAGTCTTGGTGGTTCCAAACTTCTTCCATTGAAGAATGATGGAGGCCACTGTGTTCTTGGGGACCTTCAATGCTGCCAAACTGTTTGGTACCTTCCCCAGATCTGTGCCTCGAACAATTCCTGTCTCGGACTCTCCAGACAATTCCTTCGAACTCAGCTTGGTTTTTTCTCTGACATGCACTGTCAATTGTGGGACCTTTATATAGACAGGTGTGTGCCTTTCCAAATCAATGCTCCAATCAATTGATTTTACCACAGGTGGACCCAATCAAGTGTAGTAAAACATCTCAACGATGATCAATGAAACAGGATGCCTGAGCTCAATTCTAGCTCTGCAGAGCGAAAAAATACTTATTTTAAATATATTTGCAAAACATTTCCTAAAACCAGTTTTCTTTTTGCATTATGGGTTATGTGATGTCATTATGGGGTTTGTGATGATTATGGATTTATGCGGGTATTGTGATGTCATTATGGATTTGATTGAGGTATCTTTGGGTATCTCGTCATGCGGTAGAATAGTTTATAGTCCTGTTCTGTAGTTCAGCCTGTTTTTATTGGTAAGACAGTTTGGCTTCTGGTTCAATAAGTAAGATATTGTGATTGTTTTATTCATACTTCTCTCTCTCTTTCTGTCTCTCTCTGCTCTCTCTCTGTCTCCTCTCACTGTCTCTCTGTCTCTCGTTCTCTGCTCTCTCTTCTTCTGTCCCTCTTCTCTCTGTCTCTCTTCCTCTCTCTCTTCGCTCTCTCTCTCCTCTCTGTCTCTCTCTGTCTCTCTCTGTCTCTCTGTTCTCTGTCCTCTCTGTCCTCTCTCTTCCCTCTCATCCTCTCTCTGTCTCTATCTGTCTACTCTCTCTCTAGCTCCCTCCTCTTCTTTGTCTCTCTCTCTCTCTCTCTCTCTGTTCTCTGTCAACCTCTAAGTCTCCATACTGCTCCTCTAACTCTCTACCTCTCGTCTTCTCTCTGTCTTGTCTCTTCTGTCTCTCTCCTCTCTGTCTCTCCTCTCGTCGTCTCTTCTCTGCTCTCTGTCTCTCTCTCCCTGTTCTGTCTGTCTTCAGGGCTCTGATGAAGATGTTGGAAGTGTCAGAACATGTCGAGAGGTTTGGTCAGAGACTGCTGACCTCCACAAACTACCTGCGTGAGTCACCGCTCTTCATCAACCTCTTCCATCACACATCTTCCCTTGACACGATCTTCATCAACACCAACGTACAACACACACACCCTCTTGTAAACTGTTTCTCCTCTCGTAGTCTGAAAATGGTGTCGTACTCTTTGTAACCTGTTCTCTCCTCTCTGGTACGTCTGAATGGTGTCGTACCTCTTCGTCACTGTTCTCCTCTCTTGTAGTCTGATGGTGGTCGTACCTCTTTGTAACCTGTATCTCTCCTCTCTGTAGTCTGAATGGTGTCGTACCTCTTGTAACCTGTTTCTCCTCTCTGTAGTCTCCCTGAATGGTAGTCGTACTCTTGTACCTGTTCTCTCTCCTGTAGTCTGAATGGTGTCGTACTCTTGTAACCTGATCCTCCTCTCTTGTAGTCTGAATGGTGTCGTACCTCTTCTAACTTTTTCTCTCCTCTTCATGGCGGGGGGCTGTGGGGGGGGGTGTAGGGCGGGTGTGAGGCTTGGGTGGGGGGGGGGGGGGTGGGGTACTGGACGTGGTGGGGAGGTCAAAGGGTTGGATGGTGTAGAACGG
>NW_019950142.1:0-8987 GCF_002910315.2 Salvelinus sp. IW2-2015 | reverse complement strand
TCCCCTCCCAAAAGCCAATTACAATCCAGTGGTGAACTGGTTTTGTTTGTTTATTAACGTGTTAGTCCCACATGCCTTGTGACTGTTGCGTTAGTCCATATGCCTATTATAGACACTAGTAAGGCAGAGACTAGGTTTCATTTGGGGTCGTATTTTTTTTTTGTGTGATTTGCGTTTATGGGTGGTCAGGTGTCTTGTTGACATCCCCATGTCTCATACATGGAATGGTGGTGGGGCCTGTTGACATCCCCATGTCTCATCTGGGAATGGGTGGCTCAAGGTCCTGATTGACATTCCATGTCTCATTCTGGAATGTGTGGTCAGGGCCTGTTGACATCCCAATCGTCTTCATCATGGAATGGTGGTGGGGCTGTTGAATCCCCATATGGGTCTTCATCTGGAATGGTGGTCAGGTCTGTTACATCCCCATGTCTCATTGGAATGGTGGTCGTGGTCTGTTTTGACATCCCCATGTCTCAATGTGGAATGGTGGGTCGGGGCCTGTTGACATCCATGGTCTCATCTGAAATGGTGGTCCGGGCCTGTTGAACAATCCCCATGTCTCATCTGGAATGGTGGTCGTGGTCTGTTGACATCCCCATGTCTCCATCGTTTTGGAATGGTGGTCAGGGCCTGTTTGAAACCCCATGTCTCACATAGGAATGGTGGTCGGGGCCTGGTTGACTATCCATGTCTCATCTGGAATGGTGGTCAGGTCCTGTTTTGACATGCCCATGGTCTCATCAATGTGAATGGTGGTCGGGGCCTGTTGAAAAATCCCATGATTCTCATCTGGAATGGTGTTGTCAGGGTGTTGCATCCCCATGTCTCATCTGAAATGGTGGTCAGGGCCTGTTGACATCCCATGTCTCATTCATGGAATGGTGGCCGGGGCCTGTTGACCATCCCCATCGTTCATCATGGAATGGTGGTCAGGGCCCTGTTGAATCCCATGTCTCATCTGGAATGGTGGTCGGGGCCTTGTTGAACATCCCCATTGGTTCTACTCATTGGAATGTGGTCAGGGCCTGTTCGACATCCAGTCTCATCTGAAATGGTGGTCGGGCCTGTTTGAAACCCCTGTCTATCATGGAATGGTGGTGGGGCCTGTTGACATCCCCATGTCTCATTCCTGGAATGGTGGTCAGGGCCTGTTTGACAATCCCATGTCTCATCTGGAATGGTGGTCAGGGCCTGTTGAATCCCCATGTCTGCATCATGGAATGGTTTTGGTCGGGGCCTGTTGGACATCCCCTGTCTCATCATGGAATCGGTGGTCGCGGGCCTGTTGACATACCCATGTCTCAGTCATGGAATGGTGGTCGGGGCCTGTTGACATACACCATGCTATCATCATGGAATGGGTGTCAAGCCTTTGTTGACTCCCCATGTCTCATCTGGAATGGTGGTCGGGGCCTGTTGACATCCCAATGTTTCATCATGGAATGGTGGATGGGGGTCTGTTGAATCCCATGTCTTCTGAAATTGGGTGCAGGGCTGTTGTACATCCCCTATGTCTCATATGGAATGGTGGGTGGATTTGAGGATGCAAGTGTATCGAACCAATCTCCTTATTGCGTGCATCGAAATTAAAATTGTAACTGAAGCTGCTATCAGCGGGGTTTGGTTGAACATTTGTTTTATTTTACACGCCAATACCCGTCTCAGGGATGAATAGGGCATCCTTCTGTCCGGAGGTAATGTACACGCCTGTTTCTCTCTCATACTATTAAAACTCATGAGACTCTCTCATGTTGATATAACGGAAATAACTATGAGACCAAGTTCTTGTTACTTGCTACGAGGTCGGCGTGAGCGCAAAACGCTGTAGAGCATTGGGTCACTCCAGGAAGTCAGACACACAAGTGAATGATTCAAATTCACTCAAAACCATGAGATGATTGGGAGTTTAAGTAGCACAACAGAGTAAGGTTTCGAAGTCACAAAGAAGAATGCACAGGTGTAACTGTCATCACCATATTCTACCCAGCCCGAGATTCGAAAACTATCGCTAAACATGTAGATCAACATGCATCAGAGTAAAAGCTCTTGACTAAGTCTAGAGGAGATAGTTTAGATGAGAATAAGAGAGAGAGAACGTAAATAAAGAACGCAGAGAAAATAACAACAGTAGTAGAAAGGTGCCCGAAAAATGTCAAGAGAGAGTAGAATGTCCACACATCACACACTTGCTCACTGTGGGAAGCTCGTCACACTAGCATGGGATGAGTGTGGACGAGTGGGTAGACTCTTGCTTCGGCAGATGGTATCCTTGCTAGGCTGGGCTGCGTTCGGGGGCGCACTAAATGTCACTAGGAACAATGACATACGTGATATTAGTGAGATTGGGTTCACCAGACAACACGTAAGACATCCTAGGTGGAGCTAAGGACAAACCATGAGAGCCGTTCTGAGAAAACCTTATATGCTTCTTACAAAAGCTTGGTGAGCAAGCGCGCTTGTCCACTAATTGCGTGCCTGCCATTTTCATTTGGGCATTTTTACAACACCAAATTATCGGGTCCTGACAACTACTTTGCCCTACAGAATAGTAACCTTCTCCCACAACCTTCCCGGAATGGTGCAGGAATAGTTGCTTGCTTTGGACATTCTCAGCATATTTAGGAACTTGCATAAAATATAGCCATATAGCTCCATTTCCTAGTACACAGTCGACCATTCTATTCTACTCTCACTGATGGCCGTGTCACATAAAATAAAAAATATTTTTCCATGATTAATGGCCTAAGGAAATTAATGTCCATTGTCCTAATCCTTGTGTATTTAGTTTTTTTAAGAATTTAATGTGTATATCCCACACGAAAAGCTAGAAGTGTTATTAAAGTCGAGTTAGAGTGCTTCACGAGCGGCGGAGGGCTACACAAATCATCCGACCTGGTACAGACTATCCGCCAAAAAACTGTCTTTAATCTCACAACACATATCATCTCAGCCATTGTAGAGGCACTATTTTTCCAGAATCAAACACTGGGTGGCACAAAGCTGTTAGCGGAGCTACGGCTATGTAAACTTAGCTTTCTACTTCTGCTTTAACCATCTTGGATCGCCACCTCTCTAGGGTTTAGGACGGGAACCAGGAAAGCTAACCACGTAAATGGGGCAACTTAATGGGTGGGAGTGCAGAATCTTCACCCGATTATATCATATTTGGCCGAGTATGCGAGCATATTAAGGTTGGTTTTAAAGTCCCGAGCCACGAACGACGCGCTAGAAAAAGTATACATAGCATTGACCGTATGGCTCCTTGATGCATCACTTGGCATTAACCACTAATCACATCGCTCTCTATGGGGGTTATTAAGTTTTCACTGGTTCAAAGGGGGACATATAATGTTTAAAACAGCTTTTCAGGGGTTGTGCCTAATATAGGTGGAAGCACAAACAATAAAACACAATCAGAGTATGCAACAATCTCACCAGAGTTTTGTGTTTGGTTCAAATATTTAGAAAATTGACCGTCAAGGCTTCCGTCAAGGGATTCTTCCCTGAGCAGGCGAAGTCGATCAGACCAAATCCACACCAAAGCTTGGGCCATGTTGCGCTGCTGCAGGTTGGTGAAATTTTTCATTTATCTTGGGCTGATGGCCACTAGAGACTCTACCGTTTTCACTAGTTAATTCTTGAGTGCTTGTCTTCCTTTCATGCAGACAAAGCCCTGTGGCAACAGGAAGAGGGACATCGCATAGGTTATTTTAGGTTGGCACCTACGCTAATCCTCTAGCCTTACAACAAAACAACATTGTGGTACAAAAACAACAGGTTCTGGATGTGTTTGTGTCTCTCAGTTCCTTATGACCATTGATTGCAGTGTTGGAATATACTCTAGTGATATAGTAATCCGGTAATGTTTGTTGGTCGGGATTGTTGGGCTATTTTCTTCTTTAGCTCAAGGTAGGGGAGGGTAATCGCTCCAGGTGTGGTGATCCCTAGTGCGTGGAGAAGTGTCTAGGATGAGGGCACAGTACACACCAGACGTCAATGACCAACAGACAGTTGGCATAGTCTGCACTGGGGTGAACAAGTACTTCATTATTCAGTCTGACGACAAAGCGTGAGTGCTACATCTTCATCTCTTTTTACATCTTCCTATTTTGTTATGTCTCGTCCAAGTCATCTTTTTATTTACGTTTTACACTCCGGCTCCTTTAACCACACAGGGGTAGGTCAGAGCTCTGCACGTCAGAAAACGTGGAGAAAGGTACAGATATTATAAGGAGAGCAGTAGAGCATTTAGTCTAGTCTTGCTCGTCAGATATAAAACTACGTCGATTTGTTGAACGGGAACTGAAACCTATCAACCCTCATGTCAGTAACTATATCAGAGGTCATTTAATAAACCGTTTATCACTTGTGTTGGTTGTTTTGGATACTAATGTTAGTAGTTGGGTGTTTAAAACAGTAAACCATGGCCATTGGTGGCAATGGCTTTATTTTTGTGTTCTTGTTGTCCAGGTATTCCTTCCTCATGTTGACTCTTCTTTCACTGCCTTTGAAAGACACTAATGGAACAAAGCATATCACAGTGGTCTCCTTCCGCTCAAGGAACCATTGGTTGGGGTGCTCCAAATGGGTATTACAAATACTAAACCATGGGGTGATTTTAGTCGTGTGTGTGTGTGTGTGTATCGTGTAGTGTGAAGTGGTGTATTTGTGTGTGTCGGTAGCTGTGTGGGCTGTTATTGGATTGGACTTGCGGATGTGAGGTGTTTTGTTTATTGTTTAGTGTTTTTGATTATTTAGTCTCGGATTTAGTTTTTAGTGCAGGGTGTAAGGTGGACTGGGGAGTAAACGACTTTCTGCATGTGTTGGTCAGGCAGTACGAGCTGTGGGAGTTAGTTACGGGTGGTGCGGAGGAGGGGGTGGTAGTGAATGTAGATTTGTAAGTGTTGCGTTGTGATGGTGTTTGGGAGCTCCGAGTGGTTTATCACCAGCGCCTGTTTGCCATTGGATGGATGGGCCTTATGGGGAGTGGAAAGTCCACCTGGTGGTTAGAAGTTTTCAGAATTGTGCTTGAGCTCATGGAAGAGAGGTAGGGGCTATTATCTCTTGCCATGGTCTATGGTAGTCATCGTGTACCGTGGCATCGGTCAGGCAAAAACCAATCCATGTGAGGTTGGAAGGAATTGGTTCCGTAGAGCTTCCAAAAGATCAGGATTATGTTTGGAGGGCACATGGAGAGGTGACGGGTGACAGAAGAGGTAGAGAGTAGTTGGGGGAAAGATGTAGACGCGAAAAACGCGATTGTCTGACGATATAAAAGGGATCTGTGAATGAGGATAATCGGGGAGCTAGGGGTAGCCGCGCGCATTTCTGGGAGATAGGAAGAAGTCTGGGTGAACCGACCATGAGAAAGGCTTCGCTTAAAGCGTGGCCGGCTACGCGGATGATGAAGGACCCAAGAGATGGAAGCCGATCTGAGGTGAAGGGCTTTATCAGGCGAGGTGCCCGAACAGTAGCAATGGTCACTGGGGGGTAGGGTTCCGGGACAAGGAGGTATTCGAGAAGTTCCTTCTGTAGAGATGGGGAGAACTTCCAGAGGGACAATCCTCTCGGCGCAGACTTACGACACCAAAGTTCAGGCATTTTATTGACTGGAGCCTGACTCGCTGAGGCACCGGGGAATCTCGGGGGAACCGGAGGAGCGGGTGAGTATGGCAGTGATGCTGGGGGAGGGTGTTTTTTCATAGAATGTGGGTGACAGAGGAAATCTGGGGGGAGACTGAAGTGCAGGGAGGGAGGGAGATAAAGGATGGATAGAAGTCGGGAGTAGTTAGGAAATTACAGGTAAGATAATAGAGAGTTGCGCGCTTGAAAGAGGGAGGACACAGGTGACAGATGGGGGGGGGGGGGCTTTGGTTCCCCAGTGATTTTACCCACGTCACCTCTCAAGGATAACGAAGGGCAACACAAAAGGGAAAATAAGGGCAAATCATAGGCTACAGCGCAGAGGCAAAAGAAGGACTGTGGGCCAAATCCTGAATGACATCCAAGCGCAGTTTACAAACTTTTGCTTCAATCAGAATTGATGTGTCAATAAGGTATTGACATGAAAATTGTGAGTTGTGTACGGAGAACTCTTAGGACTCAACCCTGGGAGAAGTCATCTAAATCTGAAGATGAAGTAAACAGTGCTGTGTTTTAAGGCTTCCATTGTTGTCCTTTAGTGCCTGCTGAAAACGACTGGTACACCGGTGCAATGGCTTATCAAATCAAGCTCAAGGTTTTGCCTCTGAAATCCAGACCCAGCCTTTCAGACGCTCAGACTGCATGAATCACATTCCAGTCAACCAATCAGTGAAGACTGAGCCAAACCCCTCACTGATGCTTAGCAGTACAAAACACTTTGTTCTGGCATACATTCAATACTAGAACGGACCATTCATTATGTAAACCCATAAACCCTGAAGCTACAGTGCCTTCGGAAAGTACTCAGACCCCTTGACTATTTTTCAAATTTTGTGGTATATGGTCTGATATACCACGGCTGTCAGCCAATCAGCATTCAGGGCTCGAACCACCCGGTTTAAAATCCATAGTAGCCTATTCACTGTAAGGATTCAAATAGATCTTTATCACACACACACACACGTGTGTTTGTTATTCAATGACCCAAGCTTTAAGACAGTCAATCCTGACATGTTCTGATGGGTGTGCCAGTCCAAACGGCAAAACATATAATTTCCTGATGGTTCCATAGGGACTGTATTGCGTTTCATTAGTCTGATTCCATTAGCAGTTTGACTGCAGAACGCTGCTGCTGGTAGTAGACCTTGGGTAATACAGGTCCTGCCTCCTGACAAAGTAGTCAAAACAAAAAGTCAAACTTTCTTCTAAATAAAAAGTTGTGGCAGCAGCGTTTGTTGGAGCAGTGAGTCATGTAAGGATTTGCATTTGTAGGGTGGATGTGAAAAACACCCCATTTCATCTGCTTATTCCAACTTACTGTTTGAGAACTGTCTGAAGTCAAAGCTAAAATACCTTTTCTCAAAGCCAAGCAACTCAGTTGTKAACAGAAGGAAAGTTTGAGGAAAACCTTGAAGCATGTAAGCAAATGCACAAGTCTGAAGCATGACATTTCCATATCTCCTAAAGCCAGACTCCATAAGCGTGTCCTGTAGTCATCACTTTGTGTATAGATCTCAAAGCCGGGGAATAACACATACAAGAGGGTAGCGCGCACACACACACACACCCCACCTACTTAGAAGCACAGACATTTGAAAACACACTACACTATCACACACCACACAACACACATCACCACAGCACACAACTACACAGAGTAGGAGATCAGAGACATAATGAATGATATGTGAATAAAGTACAGGGCTTCGAACACACATTATAGAGAGAGAAATCTCATAAAGTAAAAGAGTGCTTTGTTCTAGTGAAACCAATAAACTCACATTCCTTCATAGACTGTGACCACCTCATATCCCCCTCACGTGAGAGTGTCCCTAATGTCCACATTGTGCCTTTCCGAAGTAGGTGACTAATTCAGACGGTGGACAGCGTAGGGTCTAGCGTATCACAAACACACGAGAGAGAGAGAGAAAAGAGTGAACAAACCCAGATAATCTCAGTTCCCCTCTCTGTAATAGTTAATACAGTGAGACCTACAGATTGAAAGTTGAGACACATTGTGATATTGTGTAAGAGAAAGTTCAAATAAATACGTTATAATTTTCGCAACGTTAAATTCATTAATTATATTTTGTCTTCCCTTCCTGTAGTTACTCAGTGTGTAGTATATATTAAAACCTCCACACAATGAGTTTAAGTACATGGTTAGCTAATGCTATCGGCTCAGGATTATCAATAAAAAGGCAAAATGCTAGACTCTCTGACAAACATCCTAGAGGCTGTCGCTCTTATTAGACCACATTTAGGTTGGTGTCCGCGAAGGGGCAGTATGACAACTTACGACATCGACCGCACCCAACTCAATAAACAGTCGCAAGCGCGCAGCCATCGTTGTACCCACTACTCCAGGATAAGAGTGTTGCAGTTTACCATACAGTTTTAAAGGAGAAGAGGTGAGCATGATATTACAGTCACATTCATTTTAGAACCAGTACGCACATCTATATCAGAGAGACGTCAACACTTAGATGCCATTCATACTTAAGCCAATACTCCAAGAGATGCCGAACAAGCCACCATTTCACAGACCATAGTAAGACTACACCTTTTCCTCAACGTAGTTTTCACGCTCAAAAGTCAGAGCTTAATAACCCATCGATGCTGGGTACAGTCTAGCTGCCACAAACTGTTATGGTGACTCAGCCACAAGAGCTGCGCCTAGGCGGCAGGATAGAACGCCTAGCGGTATAGAGCGTTCGGGTCCAGATAAAACTAGAAAGGTTGCTGAGTTTCGAACTCCCTAGAGTCTCGACCTAGGTGTAGAAAAATCCCAGACCGACCCGGTGCCCGTAGCATGCCAAAGTCACTATACACCCACCGATACATTAGACTTTGTTAGCTCCTGACATTAAATTAAAAAAGTCAAAGTTAAAAATAATCTGCAAGGAGGATCGCGGAAGCATTATGATGCATGTGTGCGGTATTAGGAAAACTGGTTGTAGGGCAGAAACTAGAACATATTCTACCAGGGTGACGCCACTAACAACCTATCCAGAATTAGGATCGTCGTGCGCTCGCAAAGGCCTTTAGGCGAGTATTCAACACGGAGACTTAAGACCATCCAATGGCACACCCAATGGCAAATTCTGCACACGCTTGTATAGCTGGCGCAGTCCCGTATACAAGCACTCACCGTAACTGCCTACATTACCTCCATATGTGACCATCAGTGTACACGTTATACCAAGGATGCTCAGTAGAAGGTCACACACCAGCCAGACAAAAACAAGAGCGGTAAATGTGTGTATGAGTCGATCTGAGGACCATGTTCAATGAAGTTTCAATGTACTGTCCAAACAAGGAATCCATGACTCTGTATTAAA
>NW_019950141.1:0-8990 GCF_002910315.2 Salvelinus sp. IW2-2015 | reverse complement strand
GGTAGTCCTGTATGTAGTTGACAGGGTTAGATCTGAGTGTGAGGGAGTGGAGTGTGCTGGTTCCCAGAGCCCCCAGTCCCCTCAGTGTGGAGATGCCGTTCTCAGAGAGACACAGGTGCTCCACGGCCGGGAGCTTTGGCAGCTGACGTATACATGTCAGGTGGTTACGATGCAGATTCAGGCTTCGGCACCTACACAGTAAAAAAGGGGGTGTAAAAATTACAKTGTTGACTTATTTTAACCCAGGATGAGTATTTTCAACATTATGAGGAGTCAATGAGCTCTTAGTGTCGGAATTTTAACACCATTTTGAGTCAAATTAACTCTGAAAGTGTGACATTACCTGTAGAGTAACTTTAACACTATGTGGACTGGCACCAAATGTTATCTGAAACAGTGTTGAATTCAACTCTATAGGAGTTAAATTCACACTTTTATTTTTACTGTGTAGAGGAAAGAGGACAGAAGTACGGTTGTCACTAAATGAAGTGAAGAGTTGTATTGTGGCTAGTGTWGTAACTTGCAGGCGTATATTGATGCTTTGTATGTAGTGTAGTATAATGGCAGGCATATAGATGGGCATTGTGGGTAGTGTAGTACCTTGGCAGGCATATAGAACTCAGGTCTGTGAGGGAGTTATTGATCAGCTGGAGTCTCTCCACTCGGATCAGCCTCCTCAGGATCCGACGGAAGTTTTCCTGCTGAAACAGATCTCCCAAGTCCTGATAGGACAGATTCAGCTCCTGGGAATACCAGGACCACAGGGAGAGGTTACTCAGGTGTGTGTCCACACACACACACACACACACACACACACACACACACACACACACACACAGGCACACACACAACACAGGCACACACACACACACACACACACACACACAACACACACACACACCACACACACACACACACACACACACACACACCACACACAACACACACAACACACACACACACAGCACACCACACACACAGCACACACAGCACACACACACAGGCACACACACACAGGCACTTATACACATGCTTATACCACACACATAGTACAGTATGTCTCTGAGTTGTAACTCACCACACAATTCTCCCAGTTCTCTTGAAGCCTCCTCCCACCTCTGCCCTTCCTCCTCTCTCCTCTTCCTCCTTCCCCTTTCCAAGGGGATGTCGTCCTTTCTCAGAAAGAGGTCCTCCACTGACGGCGCCTGGATGATACAATGATGATGACAGCAGTTACTTATGAACTGAGATGAGAGCAAAATAAAAAATTATTAAAAGGTCAAAGGTTGCAAGGTGGTGACCTCTCTGACCTTCTCTGACCCTGGGACAGGAGAGCTGGTCTCCTTTGACATCACTCTCCTCAAGCCGCTGCCACGACACAACCTGAACCGGCTGGACGGCAGCTGAAAAACGAGAGGAGAGAGGAGGAAGAGAGAGAGATGAGGAAGAGGAGAAGGAGAGATGAATAAGAGGAGAAGAGGAAGAGGAGAAGAGAGGATGAAGAGCAAGGGGTTTTAAGGATTGTTTTTCAGACTGGATCTGAATATGAGAGCCTTGATTGGGGTGCTCTGTGACCCTCATCCCTGTCTCTGCCTCCTCACCTGGGCTTTGACTGTGACTATAACCCCCCCCCCCCCACCTAGCCACGTGGGGGACTAGACCATGCTTGGTGACCCTGACATCAGAACCAGCCTTGGAGCCTGTGCTCCCATGTCACAAACAGAGTGACTCATCTATAGCATTCTAGACAAGCCCTGACCCCTCTGTGTTGGCAGGTAGGAACTGGATAGGTGTGAGCAATACAGTGATGGCAGCGCCTAGGTTTCAAATGGAAGGGCTAGGGGTGAGGGCTGTTTTCAGAACAGACAGTATTGGACCAGTCTGTTGCAGGATGAGAGGGGCATGTTGTGGGGGGAGGAGTTTTGTAATGGGGTGTCAGAAGATAGGAGGGTACAAGGCGAGGACGGAGGAACTGGAGGTGAGAATGTGAGTAAAGAGTGACACTCACAGGGGTTTTGACGATTCCGGAATCTGGACTCTGGTCCACGGAGAGGGGTGTGTGTGTGACGCTGATTTCAGAATACTGGGAGGAGTGGGATTTGGGAAAACTGCACTGCTTGTGTTCACACCTGAGGAACTGGGAGAGAGGGAAACAACACACCTGAGGAACTGGGAGAGAGGGACAAACAACACACCTGAGGAACTGGGAGAGAGGGACAACAAACACCTGAGGAACTGGGAGAAGGGGACAACAACACACCTGAGGAACTGGGAGAAACAACACACCTGAGGAACTGGGAGAGAGGGACAACAACACACCTGAGGAACTGGGAGAGAGGGGACAAACACCTGAGGAATGGGAGAGAGGGACAACAACACACCTGAGGAACTGGGAGAGAGGGACAACAACACACCTGAGGAACTGGGAGAGAGGGACAACAACACACCTGAGGAACTGGGAGAGAGGGACAACACACCTGAGGAACTGGGAAGAAGGACAACAACACACCTAGGAACTGGAGAGAGGGACAACAACACACCTGAGGAACTGGGAGAGAGGGACAACAACAACACCTGAGGAACTGGAGAGAGGGACAACAACACACCTGAGGAACTGGGAGAGAGGGACAACAAACACACCTGAGGAACTGGGAGAGAGGGACAACAAACACACCTGAGGAACTGGGAGAGAGGGACAAACACACCTGAGAACTGGAGAGAAGGGGACAACAACACACCTGGGAACTGGGAGAGAAGGACAACCAACACACCTGAGAGAACTGGAGAAGAGGGACAACAACACACCTGAGGAACTGGAGTATGAGACAACAACCACACCTGAGGAACTGGGAAGAGAGGACAACAACAAACACACCTGAGAACTGGGAAGAGGTGACAACACACCTGAGGAACCTGGGAGAGGGGAACAACAATCACACCTGAGAACTGGAGAGAGGGAACAACACACCTGAAGGAACTGGGGAAGAAGCCCGGCAACAACACACCTGAGGAACTGGAAGAGGGGGACAACAACACACTGAGGAAAATGGGAGATGAGCGACAACAACACACCTGAGGAACTGGGAGAGGGATCAAACAACACACCTGAGAACTGGAGAAGGACAAAAACACAACCTGAGGAACTGGGAGAAGGGACAAAACAACACACCTGAGGAAACTGGGAGAGAGGGAACAACAACCACACCTGAGAACTGGGAGAGAGGACAACACACCTGAGGAACTGGGAGAGAAGGACAACAACGACACCTGAACGGGAGAGAGGACAACAACACACCTGAGGAACTGGAGAGAGGGACAACAACACACCTAGGAACTGGGAGAGAGGGACAACAACACACCTGAGGAACTGGAAGAGAGAGGACAACAACACACCTGAGGAACTGGAGAGAGAAGGACAACAAACACACCTGAGAACTGGAGGAGAGGACAACAACACACCTGAGGAACTGGGAAGAGAGGGACAACAACTACACCTGAGGAACTGGGGAGAGAGGGACAACAACACACTCTGGGGAACTGGAGAGAGGACAACCACACCTGGGAAACTGGAAGAGAAGGACAAAAACACACCTGGGGAACTGGGAGAGAGGACAACAACACACCTGAGGAACTTGGAGAAGGGACAACAACAACAACCTAGGAACTGGGAGGAGGGACAACAACACACCTGAGGAACTGGAGAAGGGACAAACAACACACCTGAGGAACTGGGAGAGAGGGACAACAACACACCTGAGGAACTGGGAGAGAGGGACAAACACACCTGAGGAAACTGGGAGAGAGGGGACAACAACACACCTGAGGGAACTGGGAAGAGAGGACAAACACACTGAGGAACTGGGAGAGAGCGGACAACAAGGAGTTTTGAGGTGAAGATGTAGGAAGGAGTTGAGTGCGATGAAAGTGAGAAGGAAAAGGGAGGAGAGGGTAGGAGGAGTGTTTAAACAGAGCGCAGCGGAAGAGGAGAAAGCGAGAGGGAAAATAAATTGCCACAGCTTCAGAGCCGAAAGGAAAAATGTAAATAAATAAATAATGTAAGGCCAAATTAAAACCCAAATGAAAAGAGCTGTGAAAATCATCATAAACCTAGGCCTAAATATAACATATTCTTCTCTTCAGGCCTGTGTTTTCTATCATAGGCCTAAATATAACATATTCTTCTCTTCAGGCCTGTGTTGTCTATCATAGGCCTAAAGCCTCGGAGAATTCTGTCTGTTTCTGTCGCCCATTCTTCAAGGAGGCTGGTTGAAATGGAACTCCTCACGTACATCCACATTGCTGAAACCCTGACACGCAGCCGCCCGGTTTCGGTTACCGTGAACTCTGCCTTGCGCACCGGATTAGAGCCGTCGCCATAACAGCGGATACCTGACCAGGTGTCATTAGTTAATAATAGCTGCATAAAAGGAACCTGGATAGTAATGTTTTCATAATTATKATCGTCTATTTTCGTGTAAAGTATTAATAATTGTGAGATTTTGGGGGGATTTTATMATCTACACATTGTCTATACTATATAACCTATGGGCTTGTTGCATGGAAAAATAACCATGKGCATAAATAATGCAGCCTAGGCTAATGAAATTCTGAAGAATTCTAAATCATACCAAATAACCAAATAATGCATTTTGCTTGTTAAGCGTACAKTTGTAAAGTTTTCCAACTTGAAGCACTGCTCAATGAAGGATGACAACACAAAGCTATTAAATGACCTCTTTTACCTACCTTTCTGACATCTCCCAAAGTTATACCAAATTTCCTTGGCCTTTAGCGCGTAATGAACGGAGCGTAGTCGTACAACCCTGTGGTTTCCCATGGGAGCGAAATGCCCTGTTAGACCGGAGGTAACGACTGCTCCGGTGTCTGGATGCATACAGAGACTAGCTTCGGTGTTGCACTCGTGTAGCGGGCAGAGGCAGGTCAACGGGGGCAGGTGCACATTGCTTGGCAACGCGGTGATTACGGTGCAGGTTGTGTCATAGTTATCTCTGTGTCTCACAGGCAGGGGGGGGAGTGAACAGGGGTACTTTAGATTCCAGTACATAAAGACAAATACACTAGGCCAGGCTAGCAGCGGTAGAAATGATCAAATACGTAAGTGTTAAAAGCATTCGGACTCTTATTTATTTGACCAGGACATTCTCAGTTAGCCTTCATACACTAGCCACACATTGAGAGTAACACTAAAATAAATAGATTTTTGGGGGTTTGTAACATTACTGCAGGAATATCTTGTCTGTTTGTAGTGACTCGGCCTATGAGTTGTCACGTGGTCATATTTTGATTGAGTAGCATTCCTTCAATAAATAAACAAGAATGTTATTGATTTATGTTAAACACAAAGGTGATCATTCTTATTTCGTGTTATTGCATCCTTTGAATRCAGGAATTAGCTGTTTTGTTTTGTAGGAGAAAACCATAAAATACACTGTAAGAGAGTGAGAGATTCATGTCACATTCCCATAAACACGATTGAGTTTGAGCGCAAAGGAAATCAGTCTCTGCGCGTGGAAGCGAATGAAGTATTTACCGCTTTCGTTCTGGTGCACGACCTCCTACAACCTTCGATTCAATGAACTGCTGGGTCATGCGCATGCTGATCAATCATCCCCTGGCACCGTATGTGCTGCACGGTGGTGCACATTCTTGGACCTGAATACCAAATTAAAAGATATTTGGGAAGAAAGCTGTTTCGTATCCCACTCGCTGATACCCTGTGACTGAACAGACTGGCTAGGCCATCTCAGACATTGACCTCTCAATAGAGAATGTCAATAGCCTATAAACCCCTCCTCTGGGCAGGGGGTGTCCCCATAGCGGGATGTAGAGGTTCTAAGGGTGATCCAGCACCCCCTGAAAGAAACAGATTTTTTTAAAGCACAAAAGTAGTGCACTGGACCTTTAATAGTCCTGTATTAACAGACCTATGTAGACGTCTGTAACACTGGACCTTTATTAGTCCTGTATTAACAGACCTATATAGACGTCTGTAACACTGGGCCTTTACTAGTCCTGTATTAACAGACCTATATAGACGTCTGTTACACTGGGCTTTTACTAGTCCTGTATTACTAGTCCTGTATTAACAGACCTATATAGGCGTCTGTAACACTGGACCTTTACTAGTCCTGTATTAACAGACCTATATAGACGTCTGTTACACTGGGCCTTTACTAGTCCTGTATTAACAGACCGATATAGACGTCTGTAACACTGGACCTTTAATAGTCCTGTATTAACAGACCTATATAGATGTCTGTAACGCTGGGCCTTTACTAGTCCTGTATTAACAGACCTATATAGACATCTGCAGCACAGCCCCCCCCAAAAAAAATCTACTTCCCACAGCTGAGTGTGCCTACATTGTTCTGTAATTATATGGTTATTCTGCATTCAGCTTCCTTTCCATCATCTGCAATGAGGGGGAGGAGACGAGTTTAGCCTCTGAGATGCAGCCTCATTCCCTAGTCTTGTCTGTCCTCCAGTGTGTCCTTGACTACTTCTGTGACCAGATCTCTCTCCCTCTCCATGCCAAATGATGGCTTTATCCTGGCCAAAAATAATATTGCTCAGATTTGGCCTAGGTCAACTCTTTTCTGGCTGCTGTGGTATTTCAATGAGGTATAGTGATGTATCCAGAGGGCTTGTCAAGGTCATTTCCTGTCTTAACTTGACAATACTCTGTTATATGGCCATTTACCTCAGACGGTCATCATTAGAAATGATGTGATTATTAATACAGTACACTGTTGTATGTACAGCGTTACTACACTGGTATAAGAGGTACTTAATGTAAAGTAGTTTTACCAAATACAATTATATACAAAAAGACATCAGACAATTGTAACTGGAACACATGATATTTATTTCAGTAAAAGAGTGAATATAGCTGGTCTCCAAATCCACCTGCACRCCTCTTCTCAAGAGCAAACTGTTTTACACAACCTGTTCAACTGTCTTCAAAAGCCTCCACTAAATCAACAACTCATAAGGCATGTTAGTTCATCAGTATTTTAGCAAGGTACTTCTAGCATGGGGGGGGGGGGGACTGAAATAGAATTACTAAGATTCTGTGTGATTACATACATATACATATATATATATAATCTGCACAATTTTTTATTTTATTTTTGCAATAAATATCTAGTCTTATATATAACCCAGTAGTAAATGTAGAGGAATATAATGGCGTTGATTTGGGAGACACCTGAAACGACAGAGCATGTGTGTGTGAGGATAGTGAAATTAAAGGGGCAGGATGTCTAATGGCTGTCTACTGATCCAACAGACGATAGAAACCATTTTACTTTTCTTTATATATATTTACATCTCTCCCTCTCTCTTACCACGTGGTTAAAGCTTACAGTCACATTATATGTATATATCAATATATATCAAATAGAATATAGAATATAGAATATAGAATAGGAATCATGTATATTCTCGATAAGAGTATAAAAACACAGCCGACGATGGGGAGAGGAAAGGTTGCGTTTATGGCGTAGTTTTGCCTGGATCTGATTGGCTTTGAGCATATGACCTCATAGCAGGATAGCAGCACACTGGAATCCCATTGGTCGTCGTCATAGTTACATGGAGTCATTGTCGTAGTCGGTAGGCTCAATGACCTCTGGTGTCATAACCCTGCCCATGAACAGGATAGAACCTGGCGGGGAAGACACTAGGGTCAGACACATACTGTACATAATCAGACAGAGACAAACAGAGGGACGGACAGACGGACAGTGTAACACACACCTGTCCTGCGGTTTCTGATGATGAAGAAGAAGGGGTGATCCGCCATGACCTGAGGGTACAGAACCAGAGTCCTGGTGAGAGCTATCATTCCTACAGGGAGAGAGAGAGAACATTCAACACACGGGGAGAATCTCAGTTGCATACTTCTCTCTCCTTTCTCCTCGCCTCCTTCTCAAAACCCATTAGATGAGAAAGCCAGAGGTCCCGCCCCTCTGACCTTCTCCTCCAATGGGTTTTGAGAAGGAGCCGAGGAGCGAGGATTCTACTAGTGACATTTAAATCTACTGACACTGAACAGTCAGCAGGAGGGGGCACTGTTTATATACCATCCATATTGAAGACAACACACTACTGCAGTGGGAAGACAACACACTACTGCAGTGGGAAGACAACACATTACTGCAGTGGGAAGACAACACAGTACTGCAGTGGGAAGACAACACAGAACTGCAGTGGGAAGACAACACACTACTGCAGTGGGAAGACAACACAACGTTCCAGGGAAACAACACAGTTACTGCAGTGGGAAGACAACACAGTACTGCAGTGGAAGACAACACATTACTGCAGTGGGAAACAACACATTACTGCAGGAAGACAACACAGTACTGCAGTGGGAAGACAACACATACTGCAGTGGGAAGACAACACATTACGCAGTGGGAAGACAACACATTACTGCAGTGGGAAGACAACACAGTACTGCAGGGGGAAGACAAACAACATTACTTGCAGTGGGAAGACAACACAGTACTGCAGTGGGAAGACAACACAGTACTGCATTGGGAAGACAATACAGGAATGATTCTGACAGAGATTGACAAGAACAATAGAAAAGAGACTGGGGTCTAATAGGTGGAGAGAGGGATAGAGAGAGGGATAGAGAGAGGTATAGAGAGAGGTATAGAGAGAAAGAGAGATAGAGAGACATAGTGAGGGGGATAGAGAGAAAGAGAGATAGAGAGAGAGACTGGGGACTAATAGGTGTAGAGAGGGATAGAGAGAGGGATAGAGAGAGAGACATAGTGAGAGGGATAGAGAGCGAGACTGGGGACTAATAGGTGGAGAGAAAGATAGAGAGAGGGATAAATAAGAGAGAAAGAGATAGAGAGTGATAGAAGATAAAGAAGAGAGAGAGGGTTAGAGGAGAGGGAAAAGAGCCTGGCGGACTACATCATGGAGAGAAGATAATCTCTCTCTGTGTGTGTGTG
>NW_019950140.1:5825-8990 GCF_002910315.2 Salvelinus sp. IW2-2015 | reverse complement strand
CCCAATAGAGACAAAGCTAAACAGCTGTCTCTTGATTGGGAACATACCAGGACAACATAACCATTAATCACATAGATGACCACCCTAGACCTATCACGCCCCAACCAACATAGAGAATAACAGCTCTCTACGGTCAGGTCGTGACAGTACCTCTCCCCCAAAGGTGCGCACTCCGACCGCACAAACCTGACTCAATGGGGGAGGATCCGGGTGGCATCTACGATGGATGACACAGGGCGTCGGGGGCAGCTCCGGTGCGGGCGAAGTACCCACCTCGCTCGCAGATACGTCTATCCTCCATGGCGGCCTGATGTGGGGATCGTCGCCGGGAAGCTCCGGACCGTGTGTCGTCGCCGGAGGCCCGGACCCTAGATCGTTGCTGGGAGGAACCGGACCGTAGATCGTCGCTGGAGGACCGGACCGTAGATCGTCGCCGGAGGCACTGGACTGAGAACCCTAGCTGAAGGCTCTGGACCGCCGACCGTCGCTGGAGGCTCTGGACCGCCGACCATCGCTGGAGCTCTGGACCGCCGACCGTCGCTGGAGGCTCTGGACTGAGAACCCTGCTAAGGCTCTGGACGCAGACCGTCTCAGGAGGTTCCGGACCGGAGACCGTCCCAGGAGGTTCCGGACCGCAGACCGTCTCAGGAGGTTCCTGACCGCAGACCGTCTCAGGAGGTTCCGGACCGTAGACCGTCTCAAAGGTTCCGGACCGTGGACCGTCTCAGAAGGTTCCAAACGTGGACCATCTCAGAAGGTTCGCGGACCGTGGGCGTCGTTGGAGGTTCCGGACCGTGGACCATCGTTGAAGGTTCCGGACTGTGGACCATCGTTGCGGTTCCAGACTGTGAAATTGTCACCGGAAGCTGGACTGGGGACTGTCGCCGGAAGCTCTGGACTAGGACTGTCGCCGGAAGCGTCGGGACTGACTGTCACCGGAAGCCTCTGGACTGGGGACTGTCGCCGGAAGCTCTGGACTGGGGACTGGTCGCCGGAAGCTCTGGACTGGGGACTGTCGCCGGAAGCCTGGACTGTGGAGGCGCACTGGAGACCTGATGCTGGGACCGGTACAGGTGGCACACGGCTGATGACACACACCCATGGCGAGTGCGTGAAGAGCACAAGGGACGTAAGGACTGTGGCGCACTGGAGGCCTGATGCGTGAAACAGGTGCACATGAACCGACTGGTGTCACGCTCCTCAGCACGCCCGCTCTGCAGTGCTCTCAACGCCAGCACCTCTCTCCAGAATCTTGCGTCGAGCTCCTCACTCGACTCCCGATGGCTCTGGTTCACCCCTCGGCTCCATCGACCACTCTGTGTTCCCCTCCAAAAAATAATTGGGGGACTGCCACTCAGGCCTCCGTCGTGGTTGCGACTCCAGGAGTCGTCGTTGATCCTCCTTCGCTGCCTCCGCCTGCTTCCATGGCAGGGTCTTGTCCCTGCGATAATTCCTCCTCCCATGGATGTCCTCCACTCACTTTTCTCCCGAGTCCAGGATCCCTGCTCCTCCTGGCCACGCTGCTTGGTCCTTTGGTGGTGGGATCTTCTGTCACGCTCGTCGAAAGGATTGGACCAAGGTGCAGCATGGTAGGCGTACATTTTCTTTATTTAATATGAAACACCGAACAAAACAACAAAAGCACAAACGAAACGTGAAGCTACTGGGATGGCAGGATCATATTTAGGTAGCCATTTTTCCCATTGTGTTTGTGGGATCTTGGCTACAGATAGTTGCCTGTGTGCACACCAGTAGCTTCACGTTTCGTTTGTGCTTATGTTGTTTTGTTTGGTCAGTTTCTGTTTATTAAAACATGTGGAACTCTACGCACGCTGCACCTTGGTCCGATTACTATGACGAACGTGACAGCGATGTCACGTGACGTGACATAATGTTATAATGTTATTGTTGTTGCATTGTCGGGAAGGAACCTGCAAATAAGCCTTTCGTTGAACGATGTACACCATGCGTATCGCTCGCGTACATACAACTCATAAAAATGTTAACTCGAAAAAAGCGAAAGAGAGTGTGGGAAAAACGTTTTTTTTTTTAAAATGTTCTTGAATCTGGCTTTATTGACATGATATTATAGCAGAAGAAATACAAGAAGACAAAAGCTCTCTCACCTGAGAATACATTGTTCTAAAACCTCTCCTATACCCTGTCCGGTAACAATTTACTTTGACTACATATCGCATTCATTACACATCTATAAGCATTTCATAAACGTTTTATAACAGATCCTAACCACATTATTATTAAAGGTTGATTAAATATATCCATAGCATGTCTATAGTGCATTCATGTCATGCTATGCAAGAGCTGATATTTAGGTATCTTAATGGATACATCATTACAATGAAATCCTAGTGTCATCATTATGGTTGTTCTCCAAAGTGTGCTTCTGCCATACCAGTGACATTGAAAATACCTAAAGGCCAAACCACGTTTTTAAAATGATGATTATAAACTCAGTAAAAAAAGAAACGTCCTCTCACTGTCAACTGCGTTTGTTTTCAGCAACTTAACATGTGTAAACATTTGTATGAACATAACCAGGTTCAACAACTGAGACATAAACTGAACAAGTTGCACAGAAATGTGACAAACAGACAAGGAATAATGTGTCACTGAACAAAGGGGGGTCAAAATCAAAAGTAAAAATTWGTATTTGGTGTGGCCACCAGCTGCATTAAGTACTACAGTGCATCTCCTCCTCATGGACTGCACCAGATTTGCCAGTTCTTGCTGTGAGATGTTACCCCACTCTTCCACCAAGTCACTTGCAAGTTCCCTTACCCTCTGATCCAACAGGTCCCTGACGTGCTCAATGGGATTGAGATCCGGGCTCTTCGTTGGCCATGGCAGAACACTAACATTCCTGTCTTGCAGAAAATCACGCACAGAACGAGCAGTATGGCTGGGGGCATTGCCATGCTGGAGGGTCATGTCAGGATGAGCTTAAAGGAAGGGTACCACCTGTGGGAGGAGGATGTCTTCCCTGTAACGCACAGCGTTGAGATTGCCTGCAATGACAACAAGCTCAGTCCGATGATGCTGTGACACACTGCCCCAGACCATGACGGACCCTCCACCTCCAAATCGATCCCGCTCCAGAGTACAGGCCTTGGTGTAACCCTCAATCCTTTGACGATAAACGCGAAT
>NW_019950140.1:0-455 GCF_002910315.2 Salvelinus sp. IW2-2015 | reverse complement strand
AATTTGTTGGATAAGGAAAAGTACTGGGAAAACTTAAGTATAATCCCCCTGCATTAGGGGTTGAGGTTTTGGCCTGCCAACAGGTCAGAATAGTGGTATGAATCATAAGATGCCACATGTCTGAGCAGAAGCAGGTATGAACAGGTCAGTCTGTGCGTGTGAATGAGCTTGTGTGTAGGTGGGGTTGGAAAAGTCTCCCTTCTACTTAAAATACAATAGCAATACCACATGACTAAGTGTTGCTCTTAAAATATCAAATTCACATGATAAGAGGAATGATGTTTCATGTCTTGTCTTGTACTGTTCTCTTCTTCTCCTACTACAATCACACACACACAACATGCCAACACACACATGCGTTGGTACTGGTTAGTCGACGTAATTTGTACATAGGGGTAAAGTGACTAGCAGCAGTCTATATAAATAGTCCGGGTGGCAATTTGATTAATTGTTCA
>NW_019950139.1:0-8990 GCF_002910315.2 Salvelinus sp. IW2-2015 | reverse complement strand
CTTGAGGCCCGGCCGGGTCTCACCCCCGCCCTGTGCAATTGGGCTGACATATGATGAGGCCGCCCCAGTGGTGAAGGGTAGGAAACAACATTCCACTTCGCGTCGATCTCAACACTGGGCGCCCCAACGAGGTTGCGTGCTCAGCCCCCTCCTGTACTCCCTGTTCATCCGATGACTGTGTGGCCAAGCACCACCTCCAACTCATCATTAAGTTCGCAAATGACACAACAGCGTAGTAGGTTCTTGATTACCAACCAATGACGAGACAGTCTATAGGGAGGAGGTGAGCGCCATGAAACAGTGTGGTGTCATGAAAACAACCTCTCACTCAACCGTCAACAAAACAAAGGAGATGATCATGGCTTCAGGAACAGCAGAGGGAGCACCCCCTATCCACATCGACGGGACAGCAGTGGAGAAGGTGGAAAGTTTAAGTTCCTCGGCGACATTCAAGGAGCAAACTGAAATGTGGTCCACCCACCAGACAGTGTGGTGAAGAAGACGCAGCAGCGCTCTTCAACCTCATGAGGCTGAAGAAATATGGCTTGTCACTATAACCCTCACAAACTTTTAACCGATGCACAATTGAGAGCATTCCTGTCGGGCTGTATCACCACCTGGTACTGGCAATGCACCACCCATAACCGAGGGCTCTACAGCGGGGTGGTGGTCTGCACACGCAAACTTCCCCCCGCCTCCTGGACACCTACACCACCCGATGTCACAGGAACGGACAAAAGATCATCCAAGGACAACAACCACCCGAAGCCACTGCCTGTTCATCCCCGCTATCATCCAGAACGGTGAGGTCACAGTACAGGTGCAAACAAAGCTGGGACCAAGAGACTGAAAAACAGCCTTCAATCTTAAGGCCATCAGCTGTTAACAGCATCTCACTAACACAGAGAGGTGCTGCCAACATACAGACTTCAAATCACTGGCCACTTTAATAAATGGATCACTAGTTACTTTATATAATGCCACTTAATACATGGTACATATCTCTGGCATTACTTCATCTCCAATGTATCTCTACTGTATTTTACACCATCTACTGCATCTTGGCCCTTATTCCGGTCTGTCAATTCTTAATGATGAGCTTGGAGGATACTATGGTTTTTAATGCTGAGCTGTAGTCAATGAACAGCATTCTTACATAGGTATTCCTCTTGTCCAGGTGGGATAGGGCCGTGTGCAGTGTGCAGTGTGCAGTGTGCAGTGTGCAGTGTGATGGCGATTGCATCGTCTGTGGACCTATTTGGGCGGTACCCAAATTGAAGTGGCTCTAGGGTATCAGGTAGGGTGGAGGTGATATGATCCTTGACTAGTCTCTCAAAGCACTTCATGATGACAGAAGTGAGTGCTACGGGGTGATAGTCATTTAGGTATGTTACCTTAATATAAGATAAAACTATATTCCTGCAGAACCTGCTTTCTGGAGTGTGGTGTCAAAAAAGCAGAGTATCTCTTTATTACGGACAGACCTCTCTCCATCTTTACAACCATTGAATCTATATATTTTGACCATGACAGTTTACAATCTAAGGTAACACCAAGTAATTTAGTCTCCTCAACTTGTTCAACAGCCACACCATTCATTACCAGATTTAGCTGTCTAGAACTTAAGGAATTATTTTTACCAAATACAATGCTCTTAGTTTGAGAGATGTTCAGGACTAGTTTATTACTGGCCACCCATTCCAAAACAGACTGCAACTCTTTGCTAAGGGTTTCAGTGACTTCATTAGCTGTGGTTGCTGACGCATAGCGTATATGGTTGAATCATCAGCATACATGGACACACATGCTTTGTTTAATGTCAGTGGCAGGTCATTGGTKAAAATAGAAAAGAGTAGAGGGCCTAGAGAGCAGAGCCTAGAGAAGGAAAGGTTCTCATTGAAGCGTTCATGATACAAGCAGGAACTATGATACTATACTGCCACCTAGTGTCTATGAATAGTACTGTCAATGTGTCGGCCTTCCTCTCGTTGTAGAGATATGATGTCATCATGCATAGCAGACACATTCCTCTGCCCAGGCGCTGCTGACTCATGCCAGATCTTGTAAGGCCTGGATAGGTGTTTTTTACATATCAGCTAACCACATCATATGTTCTAGCATTCAGTCAGTCGATGACACGGTRGATGACGTTGTATGTAAGCATTGGTTGATGCATGCAACATCTGAGCAGGGGAAAGCGACCTGAATCTACCAAGACTGCCACTGTTGGCTCTTCCACTGTTGGCTCTTCCCAATACACACAAAGGAGGGCTATAGAGCCTATTGKCAGCTCCAGGCTATTTATAATGTAAATATACCTACACAGGGATGGAGACCAGTTAAACATTTACAGACTACTCAACTAACGTAAAAATAATTATAATTATAATAAACACATTTTTTAATCGACTAACAGACCTATATATAACATAAACTAAACTGAACATACTGTATAGGACAAAATGTAATGTACACTGTCAAATATACTGAACAAACAGAATGACGAATGGGGGGAAAAACATACACACCACAACACACACACAGACACCAACACCACACACCACACAGACCACCAACACCACACACACACAACCCAAACACACACACCACACGAGACCTACAACCACCACAGACCACCAACACCACAACACCACAGACCACAACCACCACACACACAGACCTACAGCACAACACACAACAGCAACCAACACCACAGACACAACAGCCTACACCACAACACACCACAGACCACCTACACCACACACACAGACCACACACAACCAACACACACATCCTACACACACACACAGTACCACCAACACCACAACACACACAACACCTACACCACAACACAAAGACCACCAACACCACAACACACAGACCACCTACACAACACACACAGACCTACACCACAACACACACAGACCACCTACACCACAAACACACACATACACCAACACCACAACACACACAGACCACCTACAAAACACACACAGACCTACACCACAACACACACACAACAGACACCTACACCACACACACAGACCTACACCACAACACACACAGCACCACACCACACACACAGACCTACACCACAACACACACAGACCACCTACACCACAACACACACACAGACCACCTACACCACACACCACAAGACCTACACCACAACGAACACACCAGACCACCTACACAACACACACAGACCTACACCACAACACACACAGACCACCTACACCACAACACACAGAACACTACACCACAACACACGACAGACCACCTACACCACAACACACACAGACCAACCTACACCCACAACACACACAGACCACCGAAAACACACACAGACCACCACACCACAAACACACACAGACCACCAACACCAAACACACACAGACCACCACACACAACACAACACAGACAACACACCACACACCACCTACACCACAAACCACACACAGACACACTACAAACACACAACAGACCAACCTACACCACAAAACACAGAGACCACACCACCACAACACACAGCCACCTACACACAACACACACAGACCACCTACACCACAACAACACACACGACCACTACACACACACACACAGACCACCAACACACACAGACCACCTACACTACAACACACACAGACCACCTACAACCCACAACACACACAGACACCACCAAGACACCACAACACACACACAGACCACCGTACACCACCAAACACACACAACCACCTACACCAACAACACACGACAGACCACCAACACCCACAACACACACAGACCACCTAACACCACAACACACACGACCACAACACCACCACACCACACAGACCACCAACACCACCACGACACCACAGACCACCACACCATAACAAACACACACCCCTACACACAACACACACACAACCAACCTACACCACACACACCAGACCACCAAAAACACAACACACACAACCCCTACACCACAACAACACAACCACCAAACACCACCACACCACAGACCACCAAACCCAACACACACAGACCTACACCACAACACCACCACAGACCAACCACACACCACACACACCACCAACAACACAACACAAACACACCACAACACACACAGACACACCTACACCACAACCACACAGACCACACACACACACAAACCTACACCACAACACCACCAGACCACCAACACCCACCACACAACAGAACCACTACAACCACAACACACGAGACACAACACCAAACACCTACCAACCACACACAACACAGACCACAGACCTACACCACCAACACACACAGACCACCAATACCACAACACCACACACAGACAACCACCAACCACAACAACACACAGACCACACACCACAACACACACAGACCACCACACCACAACCGACACACAACCCACCGTACCACCACAAACACCACACCACACACCACAGCACAACCACACACAAGACAACCTACACCACCAACACCACACAGACCACCTACACCACAACACACACAACCACACCAAAACACCACACAGACCACCTACACACAAACACCACACACAGAACACCAACACCACACACACACAAACCTACACCACACACACGACCACAGACACACCACAGACCACACACACAGACCACCAACACCACAACACACAACAGGACCACCTACACCACAACACACACACCGACCTACACCACAAACACACAGACACCTCACACCACAGCACACACACACACACAGACCACCACACCACAACACACAAACCACCACACACACACACACAGACCACCTACAAAACACCACAACCTACACACAACACACACACAGACCACCACACCACACACACAGACCTACCCAACACCACACACACAGACCACCTAACACCACACACACAGACCTAACACCACAAACACACACAGACACACACTACCACCACAACCACACACACAACCACCTACACCACAACACAACAGACCTACACCAAAACACACAGACCACTACACCACAACACACAACAACCACCACACACAACACACAGACCACCTAACACACACACACCTAACCACACACACACGACCAACCACACGTACACCATACACACACAGACCACCTACACACACAACACACCGACAGACCACACTCAAACACACCACAGAACCTACACCACAACACACACAGACCACGCAACAACCACAACACACACACAGGACACCTACACCACAACACACACAGACACACCCTACACCACAACAACACAGACCTACACACACACACAACACACAGACCAACACACACGACCAACACACACACACAGACCAACCTACACCACAACACACACAGACCACACTCACACCCACAACGACACACAGACCGACCTACACCACAACACACACAGCCACCACCACAACACCACACAGACCACCTACACCACAACACACACAGACCACCACACCCACAACACACACAGACACCAAACACCACCACACACAACAACGACACCAGACCACCACACCACACAAACAGCAGAACACGACCAACCATTAAACACAACCACAACACCTACAACCGACACCACAACCACACACTACAGACCACCTTACCCCACACACACAAGAACACCACCAAACAGCAACAGACCGACACCAGCAACCACCACCCACCAACACAACACACACAGACCACCCAACAACCCACCACAACACCAAGGACCAACCTACACCACACACACACGAGGTCCTTACCACCCAAATACTCACACTATTCACAGGCACCCTACATCCCACTAACCCCATCAACAGCAGAGCAGTTCTCTTAGACACCTCACCAAAGCACGACCCACACGGAACCACCCTTACCAGCGACACATTCAGCAGAAACGTAGCTGCTAACACCACAAACACCACAACAGACCACCAACGCGTCACTCTACATAGAACACTACAGACCAACCTACACCACAACGCGACACATCAGCAGAATCTAATCAGCTAAACATCAATCCACGATAGAACACTCCGACAACTAACACCAACGCAGACAACTGCAGCAAACCCACAGCACACAGAGGAACCCTAGATACACAATCTATGAACACACTCGAACCAGCAACCTCATGTGACCGAGAAAGAGGTACGGACAGGAGCAAACAGGACACACAAAGTAGGCGAGAACACTAATTAGTAGCACCGACAAGAATACAACATGCATCAGCGAGACCATCGTGGCTTGAGAGGGACACCAACAACGACACACAGACCACCACACTCACAACACACCACACCAACGGACTCGAGCAACCACGAAAACGAACACACAAGAGAAAGCACCTTGTTCCACCACGAGACACACATGCATGACGGCGTACCACACAACGAGTAAACGAGAAGCGCACAATCAACTGCAAATCAACAGCGCATACGCCTAATGGAGAAGAAAAGCAGACACACAGGACCAGCTAACCCTTTTATACAACAATAGAACAAGGGCAAACAACACAAGATACACCGACACCAGCAAACCACACACAGACCCACCGACAGCCACAACACACACCAAACACCTACACCCAGCGAACACACAACATACCAACCGACACTACAACACACACCAGGAACCGAGCGGCAACTAGCAGCAACAACTCAATACTAAGAGTGTGAGGACCAAAAGACGGGACAAGCGCTGAGAAACAAGTGTACGACGACACCCATGGATACATAATTGGCGCGACGAAGCACAGACGGAAGCAAAAACCTGTACACACAGATACAGGGAGCGCAAGACAGCGGCTAGGCGAACAGGACTAACAGATGGAGGACACAACACTCACGGGGACACCACAAGCCAAGATGAGAACACAAGGGAGGTGAACGGAGGGAACGCAAGATAACTAGCACAGAGAAGGTGGGAAGCCTCGGAAACAGACACAGACGACAGCCGATCCCTAGCACCGCGAGCAAGACATGACAGTACCGGACGAGATACAAAGGCCAAGAGCATGAGGCGGGACAGTACGCACTCTGCTGCAGATATTCTTACCGGTAGACCCAATACCTACCACCTACACACACACACAGGGACTCACCAACATATACACACACCCCATGATATACCGGACACCACAAACCATGACACTCACACACATATTAACACCCCAGGACCACCCATACCCACATACAACACCAGCACAGAAAGGACCAGAACTTTTATCAGCTTTACACCTCCCTCCACCATTTCGTTATCTTTCCTTTATCTAGTGCATATCCTTTACTTTGCATCTATCTTCTTTCTTTCGTATCCTTATCTTTCCTTCTACATTCTACCATTCTCATATCCCTAGACTCTTTACCTCCACACCGCTCTCACTCACAATCCACACACACCGGGATACCACCTCTGACACACCAAACCAACTCCACACCCACTCAATCCCCTACTATCATCCCGACCTTATACAAGGCACTTATCACCTTCATCCATCATTCGCAAAAACACAACGATAATTATCGTCCCCTCACCTTTTTCTTATTAAAAACCAAAACACAGAGAGGAATGTGATGTCCGAATCCCTCGAACAACTGAGCAAAACCACACAGGAACTCACATTCTAATCCTCGTCGCCCACGAACAGACTAAGCAACACTTAAACACCTACCTTATAGAAAGTCCAACAATGCCTTCGGCTCCTTAACTTGCTATAGCACATTGCACTGTCAATCCAACCCAGACCAGCGCGTACGACTACCATAGTCCAACTGAATAACGACCAAACCTACACAACACAGAACCAACCAATCTGCAAATACCTAAGACCTTGAAACAACAGTGTCCTACAGAACCAAAAAACTCTCCCAACAACTACGACCATACCTAGACCATCGGTAGAAGACTACACACACAACAGCACATGTATGAGCAGTAAGCGCGAAGCCCCTACTACAAATGCCACAGACCACACAGCATGAGAATAGCCATTACTTCCCCACAACACAGACACTGCGACCACCTTTATCAAACCAAAACATAGCACTACACAGATTACCACCTCGCAACCATCCACAACACACACCAAGCACCCGACACCAGAGCAACCATCACGCATTCCAGCCACCCAACCACTGCCTGATCACACAGACCCTGTACATGCCAAAAGCCGCACCCACTAAAGCACAGGCACAACAAGCCACCCACTACACCACCAAACCACAACACACCACGCATACACAACAGCCACCACCTACGCCACCCCAACACCCACACAACACCGACCACCACAAACAGCGCACCAACAGCACCACAACGCACAACCACCACGCAACACCACACAGACACAAACAGCACCCCACAACCCACACACAAACACAACACACACAACACAACCGGGAACCCTAGACACCCCACGGAACCAAATAGTAAGCCAAGAGCCCATCTAACTCCATCGTGAGCCATGCTATCCGACCACCAAGATCCCAGTTACCGACAGCCAATCACAATAATCAACAAATAAAGACTCACATCCATCAACCTGCCAACTCCCGATAGCAAACCACACACCCCAACACCACACCCAAGCACACACCACTACAAGCCACACACAGCCCACAACCACACACAGGACAACCCGCGTGACAAATACTACAACAAAACTAACCCACCAACCATTCCTAACACGGGCACAACACAAGCTTACCCGAGCACCACAATTGGATTGCACGCACCGACGTGAAACATCAGCAGGTTACGCACTGCATACCGAGCGGCTGGCCAAAACAAAAGCCCATGCACCCATACACGAACACTCAGGAGGTAGACCTCGACCCACAAGGAACCACACTGCCCAATTGGCACCAAAGATGACAGTTTTACGGCAAACCAATCTAAGCACGGATACTTTCTTAGTCCACCTGTGCTCAGCAACCCTAGCACCACTGGACTCCACTCACTCCACACCACCACAATAGGCTCAACAGACACACAAGTCACCGAAGCTATATACTCTA
>NW_019950138.1:0-8991 GCF_002910315.2 Salvelinus sp. IW2-2015 | reverse complement strand
CTCCTCTGGGGCTCCATATTCAGCATCTGTTCTATCAGGTCTGTGGCCACGATGTCCTCTGGGAAAGACAAGACCAAACACACACACAGACACAGTAACCATGGGCAGGTTCAAGGCCAAGGCACTTTGTTCATTCAAAAATTTGGTGATGAAAGTACCCACACAGCGTCATTTCAAAGTGGACAACTGGGTAATATTTGGTGGAGATTTTGATCAATGAGAATATAACCTACAGTATATTCACCCACTAAAAAGACAGCCAACAGTTGTTGAAAGTTTGTTGTTATTGTAACCGATGTGAAATGGCTAGCTAGGTAGCGGTAGTGCGCGCTAGCAGCCTTTCAGTCGGTGACGTCACTTGCTCTGAGACTTGAAGTAGGGGTTCCCCTTGCTCTGCAAGGGRCGTGGCTTTTGTGGAGCGATGGGTAATTACGCTTCGTGGGTGTCAGTTGTTGATGTGTGCCAGTTGTGTGTCAACTGGCATGTGTGTCAGTTGTTGATGTGTGCGAACCAGGYTCCCTGGTTCGCGCCCGTGTCGGGGCGAGGGGACGGTCTAAAGTTATACTGTTACATTATCACTAAGCTTTGAACCATCTACTGTAAAAGCACAACCAAATTACAATGGAACAATAATGTCAATTTTTGGTTTGTTGTTACCTAAATGTGTTATCACTGCACTTTCAAACATTTAAAAGCACAACAAAATTCAAATGGGATGTGTTATTAGTGTGCTTCAGATTACATAGGAAGATATTTATTGTTACAGTTACATCAAAATGTGGCCATGGATGTGTTACTTATTTTAAGGTTGAATAAATACTGTTACAATAGTTTGTAAGATAGCCTAAAGTTAAGGCTATATTACAAAAGTAATTTTGAATTGTGTTTGGTTGACAAACATGTAAATGAGATGTACTGTATCTACTGTTTGGATAGTTCCATCTGAGCCACTYGCTTAATCRTTCATCCTTWTATTTTTGGTTGAGTTAGAGACGTGAATCCAACATATCATTTATTAACTGGTCGACGAGTTAATAGGCTATTTACTGTATCGCYAAAGTTATAATGAATTTGTGTTTGGTTGTCAACACAACCAAATATCAACATTTGAAGGGTTTCATTCTAAAACACCATATATCCATTTTCAGAAATGTTGGTAAATTAGCTTTTATTGTTTAAAAGAAATTATGAAATAGATTGGTGTGTTTTTTCACAATCTAATCATGGCATGGGGTTGTTCAATGACAGACAAGTGTTTGTTAAAAATATATCACTTTGATGGTTTCATTTGAGTTTTTTTGCTAAATGCTATATAACTGTCTCACTCAAAGATAAATTATTTGTACTGCTAGGTTTTACACATGCAAATGTCACAAATAACGAATTGTTTAATAAAGAAATGTACAAATMATACTTTGTGACATCAATTTTAAAACGTTTTTTTGTATTATTCAATACAGTAATATCTGTATGTCAAACATTTACATTAACATTTTAGACATTTAGCAGATGCTCTTATCCAGAGTGACTTACTTAGTGCATTCATCTTAAGATAACTAMGTGAAACAACCACAAATCACAGTCAAATATCCATTTCAGCTAAATAATGGACATATATAGTTTAGCAAAAAATAAATAAACATTTTCATATACATCATACAAATCTATGAATAAAAACAGTAACATTTTACACACACATGAAGGTACCCATAAGCAATAATTTGTGAAGAAAAAACACAAATGTGAAAAATTGGTGGTTGTAGCGTTTTGGAAATAAACTCTTCATTTGAAGGAGATTATCTTCTGCTTGGATAGTTCCATCGGTGCCACTGACTTAGTCTGGTTTAGCTGGCTACTAATTAATAATTTAGATGTTGGATATGCGTCTCCAAAAATCTAAGTTACAGAAATAGGACAAAATCAAAATCAGATCAACTTTTAAATGCACTTTAAAGGTGCACTATGCAGAAATCGCTCCTTCATTTCCTGGTTGTTAAAACTCGAATAGTCTGCCTACTTTCAGTTTGTTACAAAATAAGCTAGTATAGTGTAGAGCAGGGGTATTCAACTCTTTCCCTACGAAGTCCAGAGCCTGCTGGTTTTCTGTTCTACCTGATAAGTAATGGCACCCATCTGGTGTCCCAGGTCTAAATCAGAACTTGATTATAGGGGCAATACGTAGTGGTACTAGCTTCGAGGTCCAGAGTTCAGTTTGAGGGGTGTAGAGAATCATTGTACCATCTAAACTGCTGTGAAGTATAATTACCATAGCCAAAAATATTGTTGTTTCAGCTGTTTGAAACTGGTTTACAAATCCAAAGTAGAAGACGCAAAAACTAAATTTAATAACAGGAAGTATAGAAATAAAGCTCATAGAACAGATCTACTGCTTCTTAGACTTGCTTTCAAGTAGAATGATAGATTTATAACTCACATTTCTATGTGAATTTGGTCGGGTCGCCCAAAAAGTTAAATTTTGCCACTTTAAATAAATTTTGATTTCATTATTAATATTGGTAGATAAATTTGAAATTAACTAAAGTTTGAAACCCTAGGCCTATATGTATTGTCTATTTTTAGTTGAATCCTGGGCTGAATTTAAACAATAGCTGTTGATGATTGGTTTATAAGCCTAAATAGCATCATGGATGACATATGATTGATAAAGTATGTTTACCTTTAATTTGCCCTGTTAAAAACTTCTTAAGGCTCCGCTAGCGGAACCTGTCTCCCTGCCTCCCTGTTCCACTAGCGGAACCCCTTGACAACATCCGCTGAAAAGGCAGAGCGTGAAATTCAAAAAAACTTCTTAAGGCTAGGGGGCAGTATTCGGAAGTTTGGATGACTGAGGTGCCCAAAGTAAACTGCCTGTTACTCAGGCCCAGAAGCTAGGATATGCATATGCATGGTAGTATTGGATAGAAACATTCTAAAGTTTCCAAAACTGTAAAAAGTAATGTCTGTGAGTATAACAGAACTGATATGGCAGGCGAAAACCCGAGGACAATCGATTCAGAATTTTATTTTTTTCACCCTACCATTGATTTCAATGGCTGTCATTTTTTATGTGAAAGGAATACCTCCCAGATTGCAGTTCCTAGGGCTTCCACTAGATGTCCACAGTCTTTAGAAGAAGTTTCAGGCTTGTTTTTGGAAAAATGAGCTAGAATTTGTAGTTTTTCTAAGTGGCTCCCATTTTGGCTGTAGTGTTTTTTACACGTTCTTGTGAATGCGCGTACTTTGTTGTTTATCTCTGGTAATGACAATAACTATTCTCCGTCTTAAATGTTATCGTTTATTTACGTATTAGGGTACCTGAGGTTTGATTATAAATGTTGTTTGACTTGTTTGGAGAAGTTTATTGGTAACATTTAGGATTCATTTTGTATGCATTTTGAAGGAGGGAAACCGGTGGATTATTGAATGAAGCGTGCCAGCCAAACTGAGTTTTTGGGGATATAAAAAAAGGACTTTATCGAACAAATCAACAATTTGTGATGTAGCTGGGACCCTTGTGATTGCAACCAGATGAAGATCTTCAAAAGGAAAAGTGATTTATTTGTATCGCTATTTCTGACTTTCGTGATGCCTCTGCTTGGTTGGATACAATAACAACAATAAAATTCACAAACATTTCTGAAAATGGATATGTAGCGTTTTGGAATGAAACTCATTCCCCCTCTGAGCTCAGAGTAGATGAGAGATGTAATGTTTGTCTCTGTTGTGTTGAAGCCCAATCAAGCAGGAGAGACCAGCCTTCCCTGTACCCAGCTGTGTGTCCATGAAGAGTTTCCGGTCTATGGGTCAACCTTTAAACTTTGGAGACTTTTCTACTGAACAAAGGTAAGAATAACTACTGGATCATGGTCAGTGAGTTAAACAACACTGTCTCTAGTTATTTCTCCGCTCCCATTTTCCCATTTCTTTTTGTTATTTTATTAATCCGTATGCTAATCCTTTTTTCCCATTTTCATAGTCCTTCAACAATGTTAAATTAAGAAGTACTCTGATGATCATTTCAGAAACAACCTTTCAGTTGTACACTAACCATGTTTTTCTTTCTGTAATCTGTCAAGGTTGTATTTGCCATCCTCGATGTTACCAGCCCGCCTATTGGGTTTTCCAAATGGATGTTCTCCTCCTGTCAACACATAGTAAAACACACAGCCGGCAGAGAAGATGTCCACAGCACTGGTCTGTAGAGGAAAGGAGTGTCTTTAATAATAGTTGTTTMAGAACAGTACCACAATCACTACTAGTTCTAATCTACAGRCAACCTAAAATAATAGTTCACAAATTTGTCAGACTATAGTTAGGTTTCCATCCAATTGGCAACAGATTTTCATGCGCATATTCTAAAATCTACATAAAGAAAAAATTTGCATTTTCCCGCCTGTAGTGTTTCCACCAAACGGACTTGTTAAGGATAACGATCAGTGCGTCATGAAGTAGACAAAATGTCTTTTTTTTTTTTCATGTCCTGAATAAAACTCAAAAGTGTTTCCATTGCATTTTCAATTCTACTGATAGTTTTGTCACAAAAACTGTTGAATTCAACAGAAATGTGCCTACTCTGGTCTTGGCACGTGCTCTCTAGCCAACAGCTAGCAGATACAGTGTGGGTAGGCTAGTCTACATGATGAGATGATGATGGCTAAGAGTGAGAATATTTTTTGTCAAATGGCAGTCAAGCATCGATCATCATGTCACCAGAATAAGACCCTCGATGTTTATTGGAAAGGAGCATCAAGCTCATCACCGTGCACTTTCACTTTTTGGGGGCAGCAGGCAGCCTAGTGGTTAGAGCGTTGGGCAAGTAACCGAAAGGTTGCTAGATCGAATTCCCGAGCTGACAAGGTAAAAATCTGTCGTTCTGCCCTTAAACAAGGCAGTTAACCCACTGTTCCTAGGCCGTCATTGTAATTAAGAATGTGTCTTTACTGACTTGCCTGGTTAAATAAAGGTAAAAAAAATTAATAAAAATCACCCTCCTGTGAAGTTCATCTTAATTTATTTCATCTGTAGCTGAATAAACGGCTTGGTTTCTGAAGTTGTAGTGGGAGGACCACACAACATATCATCGCGTGACTCCAAGTTTACTTCAGTATGATGGTTATTACATCAATATTTGCGTCTGAAGCCGTTTCTACTGCATTTCTCGCATAATTAATTTTACAGAACAAAAAGATCCCACATGTCGAACGAACAAATTATCTATTGGCATTCATAAAATTGTACCTAAACTTCCTGGTTCCATCACATTTTTTAAACATATAATATGACTTTACTGGCATAAACTGTGGATGAAAGTGGTTAATATTTATACCCCAAAAGTGGTCTAATGTCGAGCATAGTCCACATCCCACACCATGGTTGTGTAGTGGTGCATTTTGCTTATGTATGTATGATATAACTGTAGCTTGATACTCCACAATTAGATGTGATCAACTTTGATTTTAGGGTGAACTGTTCCTTTGAGCAATGGATCAATCCTGTTTTACTCCTGTTAAGGAAATCCCAATTAGCTTTTCATCACATTTCTTTCTGGATTATCTCTGAATCCGTATTGACTTGAACAGTTCTCTGGTCAGTGTAAAAGATCAGGAGCCACTCACAGGGTTTTACTTCCCTGCTAGTCATCCAGGACCTCTGGGGCATTCCAGCCCATGGTGCAAGGGCTCCGCGACCGTCCTGCTGTAGCTTTTGTCTGCCGTCCCAACTGCTTACTCATCCCAAAAGTCTGAGATCTTGACCGTGACTGAGTCAGAGTGGTCTTTCAACAGGAGTGTTGTGGGCTTCACATCACGGTGGACTGGGGAGAAAGATCAGGATGAATCAGTCTACTGGAGTTGAGGGAAATCATAGATCTGATCAATGATAATATAAGAGAAAAGTCTCAAATACTGTAACTTCACTAAGTTATCTACAGTCTACAGCATATACTGGGCTCCTGAGGGGTGCACGGTCTAAGACACTGCATCTCAGTGCTATGGGTGTCACTACAGACCCTGGTTTGATTCCAGGCTTGTATCATAAACCGGGCGTGATTGGGACCCATAGGGCGGCGCACACTTGGCCCAGGGTCGTCCGGGTTAGGGTTTGGCCAAGTGGTTTCTTAACTGGCTTGCCTAGTTAAATAAGGTTCAATTACAAATGTAAAAATAGTAATTAGAACCTATGTTGTGAGAATGCAGGTGTTCCAGTCCTATCATGGTCTGCTGCAGCAGCATCACTGGTTTCAGTCACGAAGGTCAAAAGTTTTTCTTTAGTGAAACACTTGGAAGAGCACCCATGTATTAGTGCGCATGAACCCCAAGCATTCTAACCTTGGAATGTACACTGAACAAAAATATATAACGCAACATGTAAAGTGTTTGGGCCTATGTTCCTTGAGCTGAATAAATAAAAAACAGAAATGTTCCTTACACACAAAAGTCGTATTTCTCTCAAATCTTGTGCACAAATTTGTATACATTCATTGGTGATCATTTATCCTTTGCCAAGATAATCATCCAACTGACGGAGTGGGCATATCAAGAAGATGATTAAACAGCATGATCATTACACAGGTGCAAGTTGTGCTGGGGACAAGTAAAAGAGCCACTCTAAAAAGTGCAATTTTGTTAGCACAACACGCCACAGATCGTCTCAACTTTTGAGGGAGTGTCCAGCAACTTCGGCACAGCCATTGAAGAGGAGTGGTTACAACATTCCACAGCCCACAAATCCACAGCTTGTGTGTGCAGTGCATAGAGCAAATTGGTGGTCACTCCAGAGTACTGACTGGTTTTTCTGGTCCACACCCCTACCTTTTTAAGGTTCTTTGACTAACAAGATGCATATCTGTAACCCAGTCGTGAACATAGATTAGAGTCTAATGAATTTATGTCAATTAACTGATTTTTCTTATGAACTGTAACTCAGTAAGATCTTTGAAATTGTTGTTTGTTGCGGTTTATATTTTTGTTCAGTATTATTAACTAACACAGATAATCATGATGTGAGACTGTTATATGAGTCAAGTTTAATCCCCTTGGATGAGTCAGAGAATAAAGATAGTGAGTCATTGAATTAGACCTTATCTAAAAGAGGCGGCACCAGCTCGATGGCAATGTATAGGAATTGCCCGTCCTTCTCAGTGCAGAAGTAGCGGACGACATGGGATTGTCGTCCAATTGAAGAAGCAAAGCGACCTCTCGATCAGCACTGCTTTGTTTTGCTAGTTCAATTCTCTTCACTGCGCAGACGCTTGTTGGCATCATCACAAAGGAGTAACCGCTGGAGGATAGAGGTAGAGAAAGGATAATACACTCTAGTCAATGAACCATCGTAAGCTTTTTTCTACAAGAGCAAAGAGAGGATTAGGGTTACAAACACATTTCCACGAATAACGTTTTAAGCTAGTATCTTAACCTGATAACACAATCCATCGGCACCTTTTCCAAGATGGTTATTGGTGTAGTATGTGATCTTTTCCAACCGATTCCTCATTTGATGCTGTATCAAAATTAAGAAATGCTGTGTTCAGACAGAAACATACCACCTACTGTACTTTGTTGTCAAGACATGACCTTATCTGTTAAATCAAAGGCTTTATGGAATTATACATACTGTATGTAGGATTTAAATTTGAGCAAGTTTGCTACAGCAGAAAATAATCATGCAGCAACAGGAAATGTTAATTATTATATGATTATATTAATAGACATTGTGTAGGGGTATAGATGTTGTCGGACAATCAAGACTGACATTTCTAAGTGGAATTTACAAACTTTCAGAGCTTGTTAAGCCTCAAATACACTAGCAAGTTAATTTCCCACATTGCAAGTTTCTCTAGCTACAATTTACATTGTATAGAACTTGGGAGCTTGCACATTAGCTGTCTTTCCTTTACAATCGTAAAGAGTCTAATTGAAATGTTGGATTCAGTGTGCAACACATGCTCGATGTAAATTGGGAACCGAATTGGATTCTTTAGGTTTTAACAAAACTTGTCCAAATGTTATAGCTCAAACCAAGTATGCAAGCAGGTTTTCTTCCATTCCCAGGCAATTCTATTGGAGCCGACAGTAATGCAGGACCTTCAAATAGCACTAACGTTCACACATATCAGAGTGATATATATGATGGACCTGACTGTATATAATGCACAACTACATTGCATATTGAGAACGATCGTACCAGCACAGATGGGATAGATATTGACTGTGATGAACATCTCTATTTTATTAGAATATAAACCACCTAGAGCAGGGCTGCTGTGTCTTTATACATACAAGACATTTAAGTCATTTAAACCTGACTGAAGATATCTTCATACTCATTACTTCCAATGAAGTGCTCTCTGAGAAAGATTCTCCAATGTTTCAAACATCTTCTCCATCTCCAACAGCGTCCTCTAGAGAGAGGAGAGAGAGAGGAGAGAGGAGAAGGGAGAGAGGAGAGAGGAGAGGGAGAGGAAGAGGAGAGAAGAGAGAAGAGAGAAGAAGAAGAGAGAAGAGAGGAGAGAGAGAGAGATGAGAGACAGGAGGAGGTCACAACGAATGGATAATTGATATATCCCAGTTGAATTACTACATGCTATAAAGGGCGTGCTCTAGTATATTACAGTGGTCTTCCAAACTTGGGGTCTGCACCCCCCTAGGTGTCCACGCATTGACTGCACGTAGGTTTCACGCATATATTTTTTAAGTAAAGTGGATTAGAAAAATCTATATATTGCTACCTACATGAACATAATAAATAATGTACAGTTGCGATGACTACAATATAAAGAGGTGAATATGTTATTTCTTTCATGTCACTTTAGTTCTCAACTCCTAATATTCAACAAAGCATCTGACATAGAGGTTTGAAAAAGCCACCCACGAGTATCCTTTTTCGACTTGGACATTCATTATGCCAACACATGGCTAACCTTTGTTTTATTCAGCTAAACAGTTGCTACTTGAGAGAAATGTGTTTGGAGTTACTATTTCTATCCTAATGGCT
>NW_019950137.1:0-8992 GCF_002910315.2 Salvelinus sp. IW2-2015 | reverse complement strand
TGACCAGCAGGGTCAAATAATAATAATCACAGTGGTTGTAGAGGGTGCAACAGGTCAGCACCTCAGGAGCAAATGTCAGTTGGCTTTTCATAGCCCAGCATTCAGTGTTCGAGACAGCAGGAGCGGTAGAGAGAGAGAGACAAAAACGTCAGGTCCGGGACAAGGCCCTGTAGCACGTCCGGTGAACAGGTCAGGGTTCCATAGCCGCAGGCAGAACAGTTGAAACTGGAGCAGCAGCATGACCAGGTGGACTGGAGACGACAAGGAGTCATCAGGCCAGATAGTCCTGAGGCATGGTCCCACGGCTCAGGTCCTCTGGGAGGGGAGGGGAGGGGGAGAGAGAATTCGAGGGAGCATACTTAAATTCACATAGGACACCGGATAAGACAGGAAAATTACACCAGATATTCACACCCCTGACCCTAGCCCCCCGACACATAAACTATTGCAGCATAGATACTGGAGGCTGAGACATGAGGGGTCGGGAGACACTGTGGCCCCATCCGACGATACCCCTGGACAGGGCCAACCAGGCAGGATATAACCCCACCCAGTTTGCCAAAGTACAGCCCCCTCACCACTAGAGGGATATCTTCAACCACCAACTTACAATCCTGAGACAAGGCCGAGTATAGCCCACAAAGATCTCCGCCACGGCACAAACCAAGGGGGGGCTCCAACCCAGACAGGAAGATCACGTCAGTGACTCAACCCACTCAAGTGACGCACCCCTCCTAAGGACGGCATGGAAGAGCACTAGTAAGCCAGTGACTCAGCCCCTGTAATAGATTCAGAGGCAGATAATCCCAGTGGAGAGAGGGGAACCGACCAGGCAGAAACAGCAAGGGTGGTTCGTCGCTCCAGTGCCTTTCCGTTCACCTTCACACCCCTGGGCCAGACTACACTAGGACCTACTGAAGAGATGAGTCTTCAATAAAGACTTAAAGGTCGCGACCGAGTCTGCGCCTCTCACATGGATAGGCAGACCATTCCATAAAAATGGAGCTCTATAGGAGAAAGCCCTGCCTCCAGCTGTTTGCTTAGAAANCTCTCCCTCCACTCTTTTCTCCTCCCTCCCTTTTCGTTCTGACATACTCAGGGCGTAAGCTCCTACAGCTGAGCTGGCACGCTGGCCTCTTCATGACGTCTCAGAGACCGCAGGCAGTAATCCACAGGGAGAGAAATAGATTGACTGGGATAACAGAGTAGAGGAGAAGAGAGAGATCCAGACTGACTGGCATAACACCCCAGTGTGTGGGTGTGTGCCCATGTATGCACTTTGAGTGAGTCCCACTGGGCAAAAACTGGTTGAATCAATGTTGTTTCCTCGTCATTTCAACAACAAAAATTCAATGTGATGARGTTGAATCAACGTGGAAAACTGATTGGATTTGAAAAAAGTCATTAACATAAAGGTGATTTCGATGACATGGTGAAATGTTTTGTTTATTTCACGTTGAATTCACATTCGTTGACAACTCAACCAAATGTAAATTAAAACTAGACGTTGAGCTGACGTCTGTGCCCAGTGGGGTGCTACCTTTAGCAGCTGCTATGTTGCTGATAAAGATACCAGTGACATTTCTCACAACCAGCCACAGCACCATAGAGATCTACACTATATCAATGTCTTTAATATCCAGTATGGCTGATGGTCTACTGTATCCAGTATGGCTGATGGTCTACTGTGTCCAGTATGGCTGATGTTCTACTATTTCCAGTATGGCTGATGGTCTACTATATCCAGTATGGCTGATGGTCTACTATATCCAGTATGGCTGATGGTATTCTATATCCAGTATGGCTAATCAATCAATCAATCAAATGTATTTATAAAGCCCTTTTTACATCAGCCGATGTCACAAAGTGCTATACAGAAACCCAGCCTAAAACCATAAACAGCAAGAAATGCAGATGTAGAAGCACGGTGGCTAGGAAAAACTCCCTAAAAAGGCCGGAACCTAGGAAGAAACCCAGGCTCTGAGGGGAGGCCAGTCCTCTTCTGGCTGTGCCGGGTGGAGATTATAACAGAACATGGCCAAGATGTTCAAACGTTCATAGATGACAAGCGGGGTCAAATAATAATAATCACAGTGGTTGTAGAGGGTGCAGCAAGTCAGCACCTCAGGAGTAAATGTCAGTTGGCTTTTCATAGCCCAGCATTCAGTGTTCGAGACAGCAGGAGTGGTAGAGAGAGAGAGACGAAAACGTCAGGTCCGGGACAAGGCACTGTAGCACGTCCGGTGAACAGGTCAGGGTTCCATAGCCACAGGCAGAACAGTTGAAACTGGAGCAGCAGCATGACCAGGTGGACTGGGGACGACAAGGAGTCATCAGGCCAGATAGTCCTGAGGCATGGTCCCACGGCTCATGTCCTCTGGAGGGGAGAAGAGGGGGAGAGAGAATTAGAGGGAGCATACTTAAATTCACACAGGACACCGGATAAGACAGGAAAATTACACCAGATATTCACACCCCTGACCCAGGGTTTAAAAGCATGGATTAGCTTTTCTGCATAATTGTTTTCAAAAAAGTTTTAGATTTTTGCAATGTTACGAAGATGGAAAAAAGCTGTCCTTGAAATATTCTTGATATGTTAGTCAAAAGAGAGATCAGGGTCCAGAATAACGCTGAGGTCCTTCACAGTTTTATTTGAGACGACTGTACAACCATCAAGATTAATGTCAGATCCAACAGAAGATCTCTTTGTTTTTTGGGACCTAGAACTAGCATCTCTGTTTTTTCCGAGTTTAAAAGTAGAAACATTTCCCGCCATCTGAAACACAGGCTACCAGGGAGGGCAATTTTGGGGCTGCACCATGTTTCATCGAAATGTACAGCGGTGTATTGTCCGCATAGCAGTGAAAGTTAACATTATGTTTCCGAATGACATCACCAAGAGGTAAAATATGTAGTTAAAACAATAGTGGTCCTAAAACGGATCCTTGAGGAACACCGAAACATCCACAGAGARAAACTGATATCTTTCCTACAGATAAGATCTAAACCAGGCCAGAACTTGTCCGTGTAGACCAATTAGGGTTTCCTATCTCTCCAAAAGAATGTGGTGATCGATGGTGTCAAAAGCAGCACTAAGGTCTAGGAGCACGAGGACAGATGAGAGCCTTGGTCTGARGCCATTAAAAGGTCATTTACCACCTTCACGAGTGCATGGTCCACTGTATCCAGTATGGCTGATGGTCTACTGTATCCGGTATGACTGATGTTATACTATATCCAGTATGGCTGATGGTCTAATGTATCCAGTATGGCTGATGGTCTACTGTATCCAGTATGGCTGATGGTCTACTATATCCAGTATGGCTGATGGTCTACTGTATCCAATATGGCTGATGGTCTACTATATTKAGTATGGCTGATGGTCTARTGTATCCAATATGGCTGATGGTATACTGTATCCAGTATGGCTGATGGTATACTGTATCCAGTATGGCTGATGGTCTACTGTATCCAGTATGACTGATGGTCTACTGTATCCAGTATGGCTGATGGTCTACTGTATCCCAGTATGGCTGATGGTTCTTACTGTTATCCAGGTATGGCTGACGGTTACTGTATCCAGTATGGCGGATGGTCTACTGTATCCAGTATGGCATGATGGTCTACTGTATCAGTATGGCTGATGGTCTACTGTATCCAGTATGGCTGATGGATTACTGTATCCAGTATGGCTGATGTTTACTGATCCAGTATGGCTGATGGTATACTGTATCAGCTATGGCTGATGGTCTACTGTATCCAGTATGGCTGACGGTCTACTGTATCCAGTAAGGCTGATGGTCTACTGTAATCCAGTATGTGGCTGATGGTCTACTTGTATCCAGTGTGGCTGACAAGTCTACTGTAATCCAGTATGGCTGATGGTATTACTGTATCCAGTATGGCTGATGGTAATACTGTATCCAGTATGGGCTGATGGTCTACTGTATCCAGTATGGCTGTGGTCTACTGTATCCGTATGGCTTGATGGTCTAGACTGTATCCAGTCATGGCTGATGGTTCTACTGTATCCAGTATGGCTGATGCAGTCCTAATGTTATCCGGGTAATGGCGATGGTCCTACTATAAACAGTACTATTGGTCTTTCTCATTACATTGTTCAGGCCAAATATCCCTTAGCAGTAATGATATGTTTATGATCACTTTCATTTGTCCCAGACACTGGAGGTTGGTGGCASCTTAACTGGGGAGGATGGTCTCGTGGTAATGGCTGGAGWGGAATCAGMGGAATAGCTTCAGATACATCAAACACATTTCCATGGGTCTGATGTCATTCCATTTCCTCCGTCCCAGKCAMTATTATGAGCTGTCCTCCCCTCAGCAGCTTCCTGTYGTACCAGATCATATATKATGTGTTTTATAAAGTATGTATAGTTTAGGCGTTGTTCTGTATGTTTGACAGGTTCAAATATCCYCAGATTYTTCTGAATTGAGCAATTCACTSCTTCCTGGGTCCTGTTAAGTAGTGCACACCGTAGCTAAACATTTTGCAACAAAAAAKTAAAATATGTGTTCTAATTGGACACATTCACATAGCARCTTTAAAATGTTTGGAAATGTTTTCATCCTAATGAACASGACCCTGCTACAACAGCCACYGTCAGAGTTGGGATGTTGATCGTTTTCGCTCAACAGAATCTAGTTGCTCTGCTCTGTGTGCTCCACCCCTCAGATTACTAAAGAGATAAACTGCATAGAGATATCTCTATGTTAATAACCCTCCCTCCAATTACCATGTAACCAACACCCTCTAGACGCTATCTGACAGCAGAAGGGCAGAAGCAGGGTCAGGGCAGGCAGAGCAGGGGCGAGCAGAGCAGGGGCAGGGCAGCAGAGCAGGGGCAGGGCAGAGCAGGGGCAGGGCCAGCAGGGCAGAAAGCAGGGGCAGGGCAGAAAAGAGCAGAGCAGAGGCGGAGGGGCAGCAGAAGCAAGGCAGGCGAGCACGAGGCAGAACAGGGACAGAAGCAGCAGCGTAAGTAGGGGCAGAGCAAGGCAGGGGAGAAAGAGCGGGCGGCCAAGCAGGGGCAGGGACAGGGGCAGAGCAGGGTCAGGCAGATAGGGCAGAGCAGGGCAGGGGGGCGAGGAAAGAGGGGGGCAGGAGGCCAGGGGCCGAGCAGGGCGCAGGGCAGAGAGGCAGGGGCAAGCAGGGCAGGGCCGGGCAGAGCAGGGCGGCAGAGCAGAGCAGGGCAGATCAGGGCAGGCAGGCAGAGCAGGGCAGATCAGGGTAGAGCCAGAGCAGGGCAGAGCAGAGCAGCGCAGGGGCATCAGGGCAGGCAGAGCAGCGCGGCAGATTCAGGGCAGGGCAGAGGCGGAGCAATTCGGGCAGGCAGAGCAGGGGCAGATTCAGGGCAGGGCAGGGCAGGGGCGCCTGGAATGGTTAATGAGGCTTTGTGATGAGTGCTCTCGTCTTTTTGGGACTGATGAAGAGGATGAGTGTAATGGTGGACATTATAATGGTTGGTGAACCGGGCCAGGGCTGGTTGGGGCCGTCTCCCTCCTATCGTTTACTCACTCTGATTTCTTCAACAGACGAAAGACCTGTCTTTTGGACACCGCGGCTGTTATACCCGCTACTATGAACTCGACTGGTCCAGTTTACTCTGAGTGAAGTACTGTCCTCTATAAGCAGTTTACGTCTGGTGAAGTACTGTATTATAAAGCCAATTTACTTCTGAGTGAGTAGCTGTCGTCTACAAAGCCATTTACTCTGGTGAAGTACTGGTCTCTGTATAAAGGCCAGTTTTACTCTGAGTGGAAGTAATGTTCTATAGAAGGCCGTTTTACTCTGGGTGATAGTACTGTCTGCTACAAAGCCCAGTTTTACTCTGAGTGAAGTACTCTTATCTATAAAGCCAAGTTTACTTACTTGAGTGAAGTACTGGTAATTTCTATAAAGCCAGTTTACCTGGGTGAAGTTACTGTCTCCTATCAAAGCCAGTTTACTCTGGGTGAAGTACTGTCTCTACAAAAGCCAGTTTACTCTCGAGGTGAAGTACTGTATTCTATAAAGCCAGTTTACTCTGAGGTGAAGTACTTGTATCTAATTAAAGCCAGTTTACTCTGGGTGAAGTACTGTATCCTATAAAGCCAGTTACTTCTGGCGTGAGAGTACTGTATCTATAAGCAGTTAACTGCTGAGTGAAGGGTACTGTATCTAGTAAGCCGAGTTTACTCTGAGTGAAGTACTGTATTCTATAAGCCAGTTACTCTGGGTGGAAGTTACTGTATCTATAAAGCCAGTTTAACTCTGAGTGAAGTACTGTACTCGTATAAGCCAGTTTACTGCTGGAGTGAAGTACTGGTCTCTACAAAAGCCAGTTTACTCTCGGTTGAAGTAACTGTCTCATATAAAGCAGTTTACTCTGGTGAAGTACTGTCTCTTACAAAAGCCAGTTTGACTGCTGAGTGACAGTACTGTATCTATAAAGCCAGTTTACTCTGAGTGACAGTACTGTCTCTATAAAGCCAGTTTACTCTGGTGAAGTACTGTCTCTACAAAGCCAGTTTATTCTCTGAGTTGAGTAACGTGTATCTAGTAAAGCCGAGTTTACTCTGAGTGAAGTACTGTCTCTAAACAAAGCAGTTTACTCTTGATGAAGTTACTGTATCTGAGAGCCAGTTTTACTCTGATGTAAGTTCCGTCTCTACAAAGCCAGTTTTACTCTGGGTAAGTGACTGTCTCTATAAAAGCCAGTTACTCTGGGTGACAGTACTGTCTCTCTACACAAGGCCAGTTTACTCTGAGTGGAAGTACTGTATCTATAATAGCCAGTACTCTGAGTGAGAGTACTGTCTGCTATAAAGCCATTTATAAGCTCCTGGGTGAAGTACTGTCTTCACAAAGCCAAGTTTTACTTCTGAGTGAAGTACTGTATCTAATAAGCCAGTTACTCCTGATAGTTTGTATCATAAGACGTTAAACTCCGAGTGAATGCTAGTATATAAGCCCAGTTTCTTGAGTGGAAGTACTGTATCTATAAAGGCCAGTTTACTCTGAGTGAAGTACTGGTTTCTAAACATTTACGTCTAGTGAAGACTTCTTACACCTTTACCTCTGAGTGAACGTCTGTATTATAAAGCAGTTACTCTGAGGTGCTAAGTACACTGTACTATCTATAAAGCCAAGTTTTACTTCTGAGTTGATAGTACTGTTCTACAAAGCCAGTTTTCTCCTGATGAAGAGTACTGTATTCTATAAAAGCAAGTTTACTCCTACTCTGGTGAAAGTACTGTAGTCTATAAAGCCAGTTTACTGCTGAGTGAAGTTAAACTGTAATCTATAAAGCCAGTTTACCTCTGAGTGAAGTATGTCCTCTATAAAAGAAAAGCCAGTTTACTCTAAGGAGAGTACTGTAAAGCGCCAGTATTACTCTAAGGGAGTACGTGTAAAGCCAGTTTACTTCTGAGTTGAAGTACTGTTAAGCCGAGTTTACTCTAAGGAGAGTACTGTACCATGAAAGTTAAAGGCGAAAACTGATGGTATGATTATGAACGTAAAAGTGTGGATCTTAGTGCGAGGCGGACCATGCTCATGGGGACGTTTTCCTCAACTCATGGGAGTCTGTCCTTTCTGTCGACTCCTCTCGATCCTCCCTCCTTCTCCGTGACCCAGAAACAGAAAGTGGTTCCGAGTGTTCAAGGAGAAGTGTCAGTTCGTTATAGGAAAAATGGAGGAGTGTGCTCTCCTCCTCAGTGGACAACCTAGTTCAGCAGGGGATCAACAAGAAGTATGGGCATATGTGTCACTCTGTCTGCCTGCACATGATCTTCAAGCTCCACAGGAAAGTGACCTCAGGGCCTTACGGAGCCTCCCTCCCTCCCTCCCTCCCAACCAACTCCCTCTCCACTTCGTACCATTGATGAGTGAACGACCTCTCCTGGCTCATCCATACAGCACAGCTAAGCCTGGTTTGTCTGACCCGTCTCGGATTATCACATTCTCCGCACTCTGTGTTCTTTGTCATGTAGTAAAGGCTGTGTTTTTGCTGTTTCATCTGTAACAAAGAGGAAAAATAGGCACCGCTCAAGATCTCTGAGGACTGTCACTACGGATAAGGATGTAGACGGAATCATTCGTCTTTGGTTGCCTTACCCGTGTAGTAACACTGCTGTGTGTTTTTTACAACTCTCCAATCATATTCGTACAACATCCTGCTGCATCTCCCTCTCTCTGCCACGGGTCATTTAAGAAAATATATGTTTTTTGTTCGTCACATACTCAGATAGGTGCGGTGCAGACAATGCATTTAGATTAGGTTCCTGGTGGTTAGGTACTGCTCACTTGCCAGACCAGGCGATCATATAGCTAGTCAGTGAGCGTTGATATGCCTTACCAATCCCCTGACAGAAACAAAAACAGAGCAGACAGAAGCGTGGAGCCCGTGGGGTGCTGGTGGGGCAAGCGAGAAGCAAGACGAAAGCAGTATCAGTAACGCATGTTACGGGGCAACATCATAGTAGCAGAATTAGAATAGCACGCGCAGCAGCGATAAACCCAGATGGCCAGTTAATGAGCCGGCATGCCACGATGGGAATTAATGGATAAGATTAGCCATGATATGTCAACCATCAGCACTTCCATCGAGGATAGGATCTAATGGTCCCTAATGATTGCATAAGGGAATTCAGTAACTAATAGACGCCATGCAGTTAATGAGGAATCTAATTGGTCAACCTTTAATAGCCATGCGCATGCAGGAATGAGGAATCTAATTGGTAACTTAAATAGATTGCCATGCAGAAAGAGGAATCTTAATTGGTGCAAACTTGTAAATTAGATTGCATGCAGAATGAGGAATCTAATTGGTCAACTTAAATAACCAGCCGATGCAGATATGAGAGAATCTAATATGGTCAACTAAATGACCGCCATGACAGAATGAGGAATCTATTGGTGGATAAGGGGGTGCTCCCTCTGCAGTTCCTGAAGTCACAAGTCATTCATTCCTTTGTTTTTTTGTTTGAGACGTTG
>NW_019950136.1:22589-23687 GCF_002910315.2 Salvelinus sp. IW2-2015 | reverse complement strand
GCAAGTTGGAAGCTTGTTCAATGGAATCAAAATAAATAAACAGTATCTAAAATTAATATCTTTGTTTATTCACTTAAAATGTGTTTATACCATATATCTCAAATCAAAGGGTTTGGAGTACCCCCCCCCTCCAGCTGATGTGTAACTAGACGTGATGTGTAACTAGACGTGCATTTTCTTACGTATCATGTATCTGTTCAGTCTTTTCAAAAGCCTGAAATGTTGACTGATTTTTCTGTTAATAAGCTCCGTTTTCCCCCCCGACTTTCTAAACACCTTGAAACATGTGGCTGGGTCAGGGCCAGATTACCAAACAGGCACGCAGGGCAAGTTATTATTTGTTTTAATATTATTTGGGGGGGGGGTTGGGGTCCTCCTGAAGTCAGCCCCACCCAGATAGTATAGGAACACATCCTAAGCAATGGCAAAATGTGTAAAATTGCAGAAAATTGGTTTTAAAACTGCTTACAAAATTATCAGCCTCATGACAAAAATACAATACATAGAATACTATTATAAAACTGCCAATTTTTTCTCTCTGGCAAAATGTGTTGAAATGCAAGAACATAGTATTGGTTGTATTGACTAYAGGTCAGTGGAGGCTCCTCAGAGAAGGAAGGGGAGAGACATCCTCCTCAGTGAATTTCAGAAAAATGTAAATAGTGAAACATTAAAAAAGGTATCCTTTTGAGATAAAACTATACTAAATATATTCAGGGCACCAAATAATTGATTAAAACACACTGTTTTGTAATGAAGGTCTACAGTCGCCTCAACAGCACTCTGTAGGGTAGCACCATGGTGTAGCCGGAGGACAGCTAGTTTCCGTCCTCCTCTGGGTACATTGACTTCAATACAAAACCTAGGAGGCTCATGGTTCTCACCCCCTTCCATAGACTTACACAGTAATCATGACAACTTCTGGAGGACGTACGCCAACCTATCAGAGCTCTTGCAGCATGAACTGACATGTTGTCCACCCAATCAAAGGATCAGAGAATGAATCTAGTACTGAAAGCATAAGCTACAGCTAGCTAGTACTGCAGTGGATCAAATCGTGGTGAGTAGTTGACTCGAAGAGAGAGAAAGACAATAGAT
>NW_019950136.1:12126-21119 GCF_002910315.2 Salvelinus sp. IW2-2015 | reverse complement strand
TGCCTACTAAATTAATACAGCCATGGAAGGCTGCCCATTGGGAAGCTGCCATTGCTACCTCCTAAATAAACTACAGCCGTGTGGAATCTGCCATGTGCTTACCTCCTAAATAAACTACAGCCACTCGGGAAGCTGCCTGCTGCCTTACTAAATAAACTACAGCCGTGGAAAGCTGTGCAATAGCTACCTACTAAATAAACTACCAGCCATGGGAAGCTGACAGGCCGCCCTCCTAAATAAACTACCAACCATGGGAAAAAGGCTGGCAATGTACTGCCTACTAGAATTAATACTAAAGCACATGGGGAAGCTGCCATGCTGGCCTACTAAATAAACTACAGCCGTGGAAAAGCTGTCCATGCTTACCTACAAATAAACTACAAGGCCATGGGAAAGCTGCCAGGCCGCCTCCCTAAATAAACTTACAGCATCGAAGCTGCCATGCTGCCTAACTAAAATAAACTACAGCCTGGGAAGCTGCCAATGCTTCCTTACTAAAATACTACAGCCGTGGAAGCTGCCATGCTGCCTACTAAATAAACTACAGCCGTGGAAAGCTGCCATGCACCTACTAAATAAACTACAGCCTTGGAAAGCTGCCATGCTCTACTAAATAAACTACAGCCATGGAAAGCTGCATGCTTCCTACTATAAACTACGCATTGGAAGCTCCATGCTACCTACTAAATAACTACAGCCATGGAAAGCTGCCATGGGAAGCTTGCATGCTACCTACTAAATAAACTACAGGCCATGGAAAGCTGCCATGCTTCCTACTAAATAAACTCACAGCCATGGAAAGCTGCCATGGCTTCCTACTAAAAAACTACAGCCATGGAAAGCTGCCATGGGAAGCTGCCATGCTACCTACTAAATAAACTACAGCCGTGGAAAGCTACCATGCTCCTACTAAATAAACTACAGCCGTGGAAAGCGCCAGCCGCCTCCTAAATAAACTATAGCCATGGGAACGCTGCCATGCTTCCTACTAAATAAACTACAGCCAGTGGAAAGCTGCCATGTCTTCCTAACTAAATAAACTATAGCCGTGGAAAGCTGCCATGCTGCCTCCTAAATAAACTACAGCCGTGGAAGCTGCCATGGGAAGCGTGCCACGCTGCCTACTAAAATAAACTACAGCCATGGAAAAGCTGCCATGGGAAGCTGGCATGCTACCTCCTAAATAAACTACAGCCGTTGGGAAGCTGCCATGCTCCTTACTAAATAAACTACAGCCGTGGAAAAGCTGCCACGCTGCCTACTAAATAAACTTACAGCCATGGAAAGCTGCCCATGGGAAGCTGCCTGCTACCTCCTAAATAAACTACAAGCCGTGGGAAGCTGCCATGCTTCCTACATAAATAAACTACAGCCGTGGAAAGCTGCCATGCTTCCTACTAAATTAAACTACAAGCCGTGGAAAGCTGGCCATGCTGCCTACTAAATAAAACTACAGCCATGGGAAGCTGCCATGCTGCCTACTAAATAAACTACAGCGTGGAAAGCTGCCATACTGCCTTTTGGATAAAGGCGTGCGTCCTCATGCTTCCCAGACAAAACATTTCGGAAGAGTCCATGCATATATTATGACAACATTTTGTGATGTTTTTGGTTTTTGGTCTTCGGTGAGGGTTTTTCAGCTGTTCAGGCACACAACATTGTTTCTAGAGGCAAGCCGAAGTTCGGAGCAGAAAGTCTACACCCCTTCGTCAGTGATTGGTTAACAGTAGAGATTCTTCAATAAAGTCTCTTGTCATTCAACGAGAGACTAATTGTTTTCATGCACATTTTTTTTTTTGTTGAGAAATACTGCACCAAACAACTTAATTAGATGTAGTTTGATGAAAATTTATGACAGATTTCTTGAGTTATCTTAGATTAATTCTGACTATTTTGAGGAAGTGAATAGTGGCTATGGCTATGCCGCTTTTTCCTTGTTTTTCAAGCAAATATTGAGCAAGTATTTTAAGGGAGTTCATTTCGGCTAGCTGAGTTCAGCTAGGCGCCAGCCAAACTGAAGCATGCTGACGCCTTAAGGAGAGGAGAGGTGGAAGAGTGACACGTGGGAAATGTAGTTCTGTAATAATAAGAGGTCAAGGTACCCTTCATGGCCTCGGCGGCCTGGATGAGCTCGGTGACGGAGCCTGCCACGCGCTTGGAGTAGTTAGCCAACTGCTGCTTGAGCTCGTGGCTGGGCTTCTGGATGATCTGTGGGAAGGGGACAAAGGAGAGACAACAACAGTTAGTCAGTCTCTCTCTCTCTCTCTCTCTACTAGAGTATTTGTAGGACTAACACTGCAGCCAAAGACAGGGGATCTTTCGCAATGAATCTTTCCTCGAATCCTCTCTCCTCAAAACACATTGGACCTTCTCCTTTAATACAGTCAAGGAGGAGGAGATAGGAGGAATCCTAGAAATACTAATTGAGCCACAGCCCCCATTGACACCTCAGACTTCAGCTAGATTGCTTATGCTTCAAGACATTGCAATTCAATCATCTGTCACCTGCTGTACCTACTAACACTGCTGGGTCATCCATTTGGGACCATGAAAATGTAACACTGCTGGGTCTTCCATTTGGGACCATAAGACTATTTCTAACTGACAGTTAAAGGTCTTTAAAAAGAATTGGGTGACAAATTTAAGATAAAGATATCAGGCTATTTACATTTAGCAATAAATAAAGGTGCTACAAAGACACCTTGTTAACAAACATAAACCACTCAGCCTCCACATGCCAAAGCACATTAGCAGTTTAGTCCAATTGGATGTGGACATAGGTGATCATGTGGGAAGAGCTTGCTAGTTGGTAGTGGCAGGGTGGTAGTGGGAAAGGGTGGGTTATCCCAGAGCCATAGGCAGTGTCTGAATATGTTACCAGACATCAAATCCTTGCTTTCCCCATACTGGTTTCTGCAATTCCTCTCAAAGCTCATTGGATGAGAGGATCCAAAGTACCTCCCTCGGTCCTCCTGCAATGAGCTTTGACAGGAATTCAGGASACAAGATTTGACAGCTAGTAATGTTTTCAGACTCAGCCATAGATACAGAGTTCAGCTAACTAGTTCAGAGTTCAGCCATTACAATGCAGAAAGGACCAGCATTGGAACATTTGGTGCCAACATGGCATGGTCTATAGACGTCTAGCCTCAAACAAACAGTCAAACTCAGTATACAATATACAGTAGATGGCTCTAGCCAGTCCCAGGCAGTGCCCCACTCATTATGTGTGTGTGTGTGTGTGTCAGTGTCCTCAGAGTGTCCTCCAGTGAGATGGACCTGGCCAGTTGGGCCTGGCAGATGACAGGTGCAGGGCATTAACAGTGCTCTGTGCCTGTGGGACGCGCTGCGCCGAGGCATGCTGCGCTCCAGTTCATTCAGATGCGCTACTAGGAAAAGACAAGAGGAGCAGCGTGGCTGCACAGGAATGGGTGGCATGGCCGCTAGCCACACGCAAATACATACTGTACGTAGGTCTACACAGGGACGCAACACACACAGGAAAGTCACATTTACACACGGGAGTAACACACACACGTAATGAGTTGACCTGAGCCCCAAGGTCATGGAGAACTAGAATAAGGAACTTAWACTTTTGAAACAATACAGGGCATGGGAAAGTAATGAGTTGTGTGTATTGTGCACTCAGGCAGAGAATTCCAACACACTCGGGCACAAACACATTATGTACATATACCCTGTACACACATTATGACAAACGTAAATCTCCATGCAGCAAGATAACATTAGTTACATATGTGTTGTTAAGAACAATCTGTGTATTTCTCAATGCATTGATGTGTCAACTTGCTAAAAATCAAACATTATTTATAGTATTAGGATACTACCGCTTCTAGTATTAGGATACTACCGCTTCTAGTATTAGGATACTACCGCTTCTAGTATTAGACTACTACCGCTTCTAGTATTAGGATACTATCATATTAGGACACTACCGCTTCTAGTATTAGGATACTATCATATTAGGACACTACCGCTTCTAGTATTAGGATACTACCATATTAGGATACTACCGCTTCTAGTATTATTTGGGGATACTACCGCTCTCTAGTATTGGATCTTACTACCGCTTCTAGTTTAGGGTATATCATTTAGTATTAGGATACTACCGATCTATAGGCATACTACTGCTTCGTTTAGAATTAGAATTACTACAGCTTCTAGTATCGAGAAGGCCATCGCTTCTAGTATTGACTTACTGACCATTATTAGGATACTGCCAGCTATCTAGAATTAGGATACTTATCATATTAGTACTAACGCAGCTTCTAGTATGGTTACCATATAGCTACCCTGCTATGGAACTCTGCGTAAGATACTATCACTTCTAGTATATAGATACTACCAATATTAGTATACTATCGCTGAATTAGATACTTATCTACGCTTCTGTATTTGCATACTTACGACTTCTAGTATTATGACTCACCATAATCATGATCTAGTATTATGATACACAGCCATATTAGATACATACGATAACCGCTTTCTAGAATTAGAATACTATGTTCTAGTAGTACTATAGTATAGTACTAACCGTTCGTAGGATATTCTAAGACTGGACTACCAGTACCATATTAGAATATACCCGTTCTATATTGGATACTACCGCTTCAGTATGGTATAGATACTGCCTATTATTAGGATACTACCGCTTCTAATATTAAAACTAACACTATCTAGTATTAGGCATTACTCATATTAGATACCCTGCTTCTAGATGTGATACTATCGTTTCTAGTATTGCGATACTATCCGCTTCTATTTAGAGATACTACCAATATTAGGATACTACCGCAATTCTAGGAATTTAGATATACTATCGCTCTAGTATTGATACTACGCTCTAGTATTAGATACTACCATTTAGGATACTACCGCTTCTAGAATTAGATTACGCTTTAGTATTAGGATACTACCTTAGTACTACCGCTTCTAGTATGGATACTACCACTTCTAGATTGGATACTACCACTGCTAGTATTGGATACTACACTTTTAGAAGGAACTACGCTTCTAGTATTAGGATATTACCATATTAGGATACTACCGCTCTATATTGGATACTACCATATTAGGATACTACCGCTTCTAGTATTGGGATACTACCAATCAGTTAGATTCACTAACCGCTTCTAGTATTAGGATAATTCCATTAATAGGATACTACCGCTTCTAGTTTAGGATACTACCGTTCTAGTATAGATACTACCGCTTCTAGTATTAAGGATATTACCATATTAGGATACTACCGCTTCTAGTATTGGGATACTTACCATATTAGTACTACCGCTTCTAGTATGGGACTACCTATAGCAACTATAGATTAGAGAACTACTAGGTACACCGCTTCTATTATTTGGGATATCATACAATATTAGGATACTGACCGCTCTCTAGTATTGGGAGTACTACCCAATTAGAGATAACTACCTTCTAAGTATTTAGGATACTACATATTAGGAACTACGCTCTAGTATTAGATACTACCGCTTCTAAGTATTGGAACTACCATTTGGATACTACCGCTTCTTAGTATTGGAGATACATTACCATATTGGATACTCGCTTCTAGTATGTAGGATACTACCACTTCAATAGATAACGTTCTAGTTAGGATACTACCAATATAGTGATATCTACCGTTCTGATTGAGATACTACCATATTAGATTACTACCACGTTCTAGTATTGGTACTACGCTTCTAGTATTGGGATATACTACCGTATAGATACTACCGGCTTCGTAGTATTGGGATACTTACCAAATTCTATAGATACTACGCTGTCTAGAATATAAGATATCGCGCTTTCTATATAAGATAACGCTCTTACTCTAAGAACTGCTCTAGTATTAAGATACTAACCATATTAGATACTACCTAGCCTCTAGTCATTGGGATAACTACCGCTCCTCGAGTATTAAGATACTACCTCTAGATCGATATAAAGATACTCCATAGTGTACGCTCAGTTTAGTACTACCTTATCTATTTATATGGTATACCATTAGGATACCGCTTTAGTATTAGATGCTACATAGGATACGACCGGCTTTTATTGGATACTACCGCTTCTAGTATTAAATTACTACCGCTGCTAGTATAAATACTACCTATTAGGATACTACCGCTTTCCGGGAGTATTAAGATACTACCATATTGGGACTACCGCTTCTAGTATTAAGATACTACCATATAGGATACTACCGCTTCTAGTATTGGATACTACCGCTTCTAGTATTAAGATACTCCATATTTAGGATACTACCGCTTCTAGTATTGGGATACTACCGCTGCTATTATTAGAACTACCACTTCTAGTAGCTCTATATTATATTACAATTTGAGTAATTATGTTGTGATAAAGTTCGAACGACACACATGTCATGTGTACAACCTTTAAAGCCCGCATCACTATGCTAGAGAGTTTCCGTTGAAAAAATACAATTTTTGTGTTTTGAGTTCCATACTTTACAATGAGGATGAGGAAGCTGAAAAACTCTGGTCTTCTTCAAAAACAAAGTGAAACCAAAAAAAAACATTTAATTTGGGTGTAAAAAGAACGCTACCTTTTCTTTAAACCAGCTGAGTGCCCAGTAAGTGTAGATCTGAGGTAATATAATTTTATTAACAACTTTAGAGCCAGATAAGGATAGATGTGTGGATCTGATCTGCAGTAATATAATTTTATTAACAATTTAGAGCCAGATAAGGAGGAGGATGTGTGGAATCTATCTAGGATCTGCTGAGGACATGTTCTCAGGGCGTGTAAAGTATGTCCCAGAACTGGGTCAATGTAGCTCCACACTCGTGCAGTCATACATTTAGCCTACGTATACTCACCGCTTTCATCACAGTCAACAGCTGAGACCCAGGAACATCACAGAAATTGGGGGGGAGGGTGGAGAAGGATTCATCAGGACCTTTCGGTTACATGTAATGGACATTCAATTTCACGGGGAGAAAGTATAAGAAAATACAGGTGGAACAATGTTGCATGGAAGGTTCGTATGTGATATCATCTTTATTATCGTTTGATTTCATGTATATCTATAGTAATGAAAACTTAATCATGGCAGAGAATGTCTATATTGAGATCTGTGCATGTGATCAAAAAAATGTCTGAATCTCCCATTGACATTCAATGGCATGATTTATGGGAAGTTAGTAGCACGTCCAATAAGACACAGATCTCAAGTTACGATTTGTCCCTTTGATTTCTCTTTTTGCAACCAAACAACAACTTTAACAGCTCCCAAATATAGTTCCAATATCCTTTGCACCCTGAGGGAAGGTCCCTTTGCGGATTTAGTTCCTGAGTGAATCCCAAGCTCTATGTGGTCACCATGGTAACGATATCCTTCCTTTCTTAAAGGAGTGAGATTACTAGACACCCTCTCATAAATGACATGACTCGTGGCTTACACCTAGCGCTCCCCGCCCCACCAATTAGACCCGTCTTCGACAAGGGTGTTGAGAGGAAAAAAAGACGTTGACATTTATATGTGACCCTCTTGGACATTGGGTAGTGGAGCCGGGGCTATGGTTGGTTTTAATGATAGTAAGGCTTTTTATGTCCCATGGCAACAATATTTTTCATTAATCACTGGTAAATTTTCTCTCTGTGTTGTATTGGTGTGTCTCTGTGTGGTGGTGGTTGGTGTTGGCAAAACCCTCTTGGGACAATATTTGACACTCTTTGCAGGTTATGGGAGAGGGGCAGGTCTAGTATTTGGGACCTATAGGAATTGCTGTTTAAAACGGTCTCATCCAGGCCCTCTGGAAGATGTGGGGTGAAGGAGAGGGAGGGGGTGTGTGTGGTGGAGCGGGATGTGGGGTGATGGGGGAGGGGTGAAGGGAGGGAGGTCGGTGATGGAAGGAGGGGTGTCTGTGGTAGTGGATGTGGGTATGAAGGGTGGAGTGAAGTTCCCCTGTGGGCACGAATGGGCTTGTGAGCGGATGTGGGTGAGGGGTGGTTTGGTTCTTGAGATTACTCCCATGTAAGAAATACCCTCCCTCAGATCCCCACAACCGCTACAGCAGTCGGTCACCACTAACCCTGACAGCAGTGGTGGTCACCACTGACCCGGTCTGGGATATATCTACTTGTGTGTGGCCTGAGTTGTTCAGCCAGTCCACAACGACCCTCCACCTGATTGTTCAACTAATCATGACTTCAGTGATTCTTGTTGTTCCAGCCTTGGCAGGTACTAACGCACCTGATTCACTTATCATGATTCACGTGATTCATGTTGTTCCCAGCCTGGCACTAACGCACCGATTCAACTAATCATGATTCAGTGATTCATGTTGTTCAGCCTGGCGACTAACGCACCTGATTTCAGCTATCATGATTCAGTGATCATGTTTGTTCCAGCCCTGCACAACGACCTGATTCAAACCTAATCATGTTCAGGATTTCATGTTGTTCCAGCCTGGCGCACTAGCACCTGATTCAACTATCATGATCTCAGTGTTCATTGTTCCGCCCGCACTTAACGCACCTATTCAATAATCATTTGATTCAGTGATTCATGTTGATTCCAGCCCTGGCACTAACGCACCTGATTCAGACTAATCATGATTCAGTGATTCATGTTGTTCCAGCTGGCACTAACGCACCTGATTCAACTTAATCATGATTCAGGATTCATGTTGTTCCAGCCGGGCACTTAAACGCACCTGATTTTTGCACCTAATCATCACCTTGATCTTCAGTATTCATTGTTGTTGTGTAGTGGGCTTGAACCAACGCCTCACATCAACCATACCCTGTTCAAAAATCAGCACTTTGACAAACAGCGGCCATTTTCTTACCGCTTAAAAATAAAAATTATATTTTATTAGAGATACATAGTAATTCTTCACTAGCACATGCTCCAGACCAGGTAGCCCACGGCACACGTCGTCCATAAGCGCAAGGGCCCGGCTCGCTGACTTCTTTGCTGACCTGGCTGAGTGTGTAGGCCG
>NW_019950136.1:0-8232 GCF_002910315.2 Salvelinus sp. IW2-2015 | reverse complement strand
CAGAGTCAGGAGCCAAGATGATTTGGATGGATTCCGTCGAAATCCTGTAGGCATATCTTCTGTTTCCAGAAGCTGTTAAGGTAGCCTTTTGGACCTAGATTTAGCGGCTCTGGTACCGCTTTCCGTGCGCGGTACCAGAGAGAACAGTCTATGACTTGGAGGTGACTGGCGTCTTTGACAATTTTTTGGCCTTCTCTGACCGCCTAGTATTAGGTCCTGGATGGCATCGCCCCAGTGGATGTACTGGCCTTTAACGCACTACCCTCTGTTGCGCCTTATGGTGTAGATGTGCCGGCAGTTGCCATTAACCGGCGGTGATGCAACTGGTAAGGAAGCTCCGTATGGTGCAGCTGTAGAACCTTTTTGAGGAATCTGGGGAACCATGCAAATATTTTCAGTCTCCTGAGGGGGAAAAAAAAGCATTGTTGTGCCTCTTCACGACTGTCTTTGGTATGTTTGGACCATGATAGTTTGTTGTGTGATGTGGACACAAGGAAATAGAAACTCGACTTACTCCACTACAGCCCCATCGATGTTTTAAAGGGGACCTGTTTCGGAACTCCTCTTTTCCTGTAGTCCACAATCATCCCCATTTGTATTGCTCACGTTGAGAGGGGAAGTTTTGTCCTGGCAACCACACTGCCAGGTCTCTACCTCCTCCAATAGGCCTGTCTCGTCGTTGTCGGTGATCAAGCCTACCACTGTGTGTCGTCACCAAACTTATGATGAGTGTGAAGTCGTGCTGGCCAACGCAGTCGTGGGTGAACAGGGAGTACAGGAGGGTTAAGACGCACCCGAGGGGCCCATGTTGAGGATCAGCGTGGCAGTATTGTGTTGTTGCCTACCCTACCACTTGGGGGCGCCTGTCAGGAAGTCCAGGACCCAGTTGCTGAGGGAGGTGTTTAGACCCAGGATCCTTACTTGGTGATCGAGCTTTGGTGTCCACTATGGTGTTGAAACGCTGAGCTGTAGTATGAATAGCACTCACATCGGTGGTTCCTTTTGTTTCAGCGTGGGAAAGGGACAGTGTGGATTGAGATTGAGACTGCGTCATCTGTGGATCTGTTGGGGCGGTATGGCAAATTGGAGTGGGTCTAGGGTTTCCGGGATGCATGGTGGGTTGATGTGGCCATGACCAGCTTTTCAAAGCACATTATGGCAGGTTACCTTCGCTTTCTTGGGCAGAGGGAGTTGGTGGTCTGCTTAAACATGTAGGTATTACAGACTCAGTCAGGGATGAGATTGAATGTCCGTGTTAAACACCTACCAGTTGGTCTGTGCATGCTTGAGTCACGTCCTGGTAATGCCGTTCTGGCCCCGCGGCCTTTGTGAATATTAGACCTGTTTAAAAGGTCTTGCTCACATCGGCTACAGAAAACGGGTGATTACACAGTTCGTCTAGAACAAGCTGGGTGCTCTCATGCATGCTTCAGTGTTGCTTGCCATCGAAGGAGCATAAAAGGCAGTTTAGCTGGTCTGGTAGGCTCGCGTTCACTGGGCAGCTCGCGGCTGGATTTCCTTTGTAGTCCGTAATAGTTTCAGCCCTGCCCACATTCCGACGCAGCGTCGGACCGGTGTAGTATGATTTCATTCTTAGTCCTGTATTGACGCTTTGCTGTTTGATGGTTCGTTGAGGGCATAGCGGGGATTTCTTATTAAGCGTACGGATTTAGTGTCCCGCCTCCTTGAAAAGCAGCAACTCTAGCCTTTAGTCGGTGGCAGATGTTGCCTGTAATACCATGGCTTCTGGTATGGGATATGTTTTACGGTCACTTGTGGGTACGACGTCGTCGATGCACTTATTGACGATGCCTGAGGTGGTATACTCCTCAATGCCATTGGATGAATCCCGGAAACATATTCCAGTCTGTGATAGCATAAGAGTCCTGTAGCGTAGCCTCCGCATCATCTGACCACTTCCGTATTGAGTGAGTCACTGGTACTTCCTGCTTTAGTTTTTGCTTGTAAACAGGAGGATAGAATTATGGTCAGATTTGCCAAATTGAGGGTGAGCTCTGTATGCGTCTCTGTGTGTGGAGTAAATGTGGTCTAGAATTTTTTTTCCCCCTCCGGTTGCGCATGTGAAATTAAGTAAAACGGATTTAAGTTTGACTTCATTAAAGTCCCCAGCCACTAGGAGTGCCCCATCTGGATGATACAGCTCTTCGAGTGCGGTCTTAGTGCCAGCATCGGCTTGTGGTGGTAAATAGACGGCTACGAAAAATATAGAAAACTCAGTTTATCATGAGGTGCTCTACCTCAGGCGAGCAATACCATGAGAACCTCCAATATTAGACATTGCGCACACCAGCTGTTATTGACAAATAAACACACCACCACCCCTGGTACCAGACGAAGCTGTTCTGTCCTACAGATGCACAGAAAACCCAGTCAACTGTACATTATGCGTGTCATCATACAGCCACGACTCGGTGAAACATAAGATATTACAGTTTTTAATGTCCCATTGGTAGGATAGTCTCGAGCGGAGATCATCCAGKTAATTCTCCAGTGATTGCACATTGGCCAATAGAACAGATGGTAGAGGTGGGTTACCCTCTCGCTGACGAATTCTCACAAGGCACCCCAAATCGCCGCCCCTTGTATTTCCGTCTTTTCTTCACGCGAATGACAGGGATTTGGGCCTGGTCTCGGAAAAGCAGCATATCCTTCGTGACGGACTCATTAAAGAAAGAATATTGGTCTAGTTCGAGGTGAGTAATTGTTGTTCTGATATCCAGAAGCTCTTTCGGTCATAAGAGATTGTAGCAGCAAAATGATGTACAACATAAGTTACAAACAATGTGAAAAAAAAAACACAAAATAGCAGTTGGTTAGGAGCCCGTAAATAGCAGACATCCCCTCCGGCGCCATYCTATCTCAGCTATTATTACCATATTGCAATGGTATAAACTCAGTGCAGACCTTTTTAAAATCATTGAATATGGAAAATATGCTCTTATGAACAAAAACAGCCTATAAGCAAACTAAAAAAGCGTGTGGAACTATCTACAAAGGTAAGCTTAAACTTGTGTGTAACAGATTGTGGAAGTCTCTCAGACTGTCAGAGGCATTTGAGTAACTGGACTAGTTTCTACTCGCTGAAAATGATGGCTGCAGTATTGGTGTAATTTAGACCCATTTGGCTGCTTTGAATTTAAAAAATAAATAAAACACAGGACATTCCAATAGTTCCACATAATCAATACATGTGGAAAGTGACATACTGTACTCACACTTTAGTCAAATTGTCAATTTAGTAGGCTTCAAAACACGAGGACATTGGGGGCCATGGCATAGCCTAGTAGTCTGATTTATCCAGCTGTAATACAACATTAATTGGTATATAGTCTACAGCCTGACACGAACGCCTGTAAAAACCAAGCATGCCATGAAAATGGTATATTCTGAATCGGGGAGGACAGCGGACAATCTACACCTTTTTTGTGTGAATTATTATATATTTTTTTAAGACTTAAAAAAAAAAAAGGAATTGACAAAGGTGTCAATTGCTCCCCATCCTCAGAATATAAAATGGTAATTGTTATGGCATGCTTGGTTCAATAGTTATTGACGCGAGAACACCGAATTTCCTAAATGTATCTAATTTTACCTTGGTGGCGAACCGAACCATATACCTACTGGCATATGGTTCCGACTCTAAAAAGGTAAGGTAAAAAAAATACCTTCTTGTGGATATCTTGTCTCAAATTTCAAGYATTTGAAGGACAAACCGCACAGACAACCGGTAGAGTAAATTTAAATGTCGGCCTAATTATATAAAACATTCTGGCTTGTAAGAAACATTTACACGATTTTACAGGCAAAAGTATCAGGCTAGGCTATATATATTATATACCAATTAATTGTTTATTACAGCTTGATCAATCAGACTTGGCCCCTATCAATTTAACTTCCTCATTCCACCTCCCCTTCCAAGAGGATTCGTGGCGCTTCTATTTACGACTACCTGTGTGAACACCGAATTAAACTCACCTACCAAACACAAACAGCGCCAATTATAGCCTACCTTTGAGCCAGTCGCTCACTCTCTCCTTGCTCCACGACGATATAGGCTGCATGCTGGGAGTCCTGGGAATGTTGATTAAATTATTCCCAATCGAATTCTTCAACGGACTCTACTACTCTGGATCAGAGGAAGGAACATTTCATCCTGACGATGGGCACTCCCACTTACAGGTACAAGTCCCTCCGCGAACCAATAGCATTAAGCTGTCTGCCTATGATTCAGACGCACATATTTTTATTCACACTCACATTGGAGCGGTGGGAGTGATAGAGTAGAATACTGCCATTATTTCAAACTTTAGCCTACATAATGTGATGAGGGATTAACCCGAAAGAATTGCAACGAGTAGTGAAGGCTGGTCTTTACTTGTCGACTTAATTCTTATTCCAAAGTTCGTTGCTTTTGGGAATAGGTTTTGTTTCTCAAGAGTGGTTAGGAGTTTTTTCCCTTTTTTAGCAATAGTGAAAGAGCCAAGTATAATGTAGCAACTATTTAAACTAACTATACTACTAGCTATTACTCTATATAACTATAGTTTACCATTGAATGTGAGTTGTTTTGGTGAATTATTAATATACCAACAACATAACGTTAACACAAACAGGCTTCAGTTAGGAACAGATGACACATAAAAAATATTTAACATTTCATCTGAGTATCGTATCCAATAATACACAAATGGCATTAGTGTAGAAAATAACTTAGTATTGGCTTTCTTTTTGGTGCCTGTCTGGTTACAGTTGAATAATTTGACTTGGAATAGTTAGGAAACAGTTGTGAAATGTGTTGCTGGACCATTAGAAAACATTGCAATAGTGAATGTACCTCATGAAATCCAAGCCAGATGAAAGGCCAAGGCATCAGAGACTGCCCTTTGACATTTTGCACCCCCTGGTGTTTCTCTCTTTCAAATCAGACATGATGATAGACTGATAGAAAAGCTAGTCATTGGTAACTGCATACAGAATAGCAAACTCAAGCAAACAACATTTGCTTTAAAAAATAATAATTTTAAAGCGCCTCACTGCACAACGCGTTGCCCCTATCTGACCTCTGACCTAAATATGCATATGTAATAATGTATGTACTGTATGCATCAGTGGAGGCTGCTGAGGGGAGAACRGCTCATAATATTGTCTGGGACGGAGCCAATGGAATTGCATCAAACCATATGTTTGATGTATTTGATGCCGTTCCACCAATTACACTCCAGCCATTACCACGAGCCCGTCCTCCCCAATTAAGGTGCCACCAACCTCCTGTGGTATGCGTGTAACTGTCCGTAGAACCTTTTTTGGTTCTATTGTTCTTATTTAAAATTTGTGTAGTTCAGTCCTTGAGCTGTTCTCGTCTATTGATATTCTGTATTATGTCATGTTTTATGTTCTGTGTGGACCCCAGGAAGAGTAGCTGCTGCTTCAGAAACAGCTAATGGGGATCCTAATAAACTACTAAATACCAGGATTTTGTCTGAAAGTGGATGTTGCGAAGTAAGTGGGAGGAACAACATAAGTGGGTGTATGAAAACCTAACACCTAATTGGACAGATTGATTGCCACTCAAGACCAATTTTGCGTTGCTGCTTCCTTGTAGCTTTTTCGCGAAGTCTAACCTTAACCTCATTCTCTTAACCTGTCACGTAAATTCTCCTAACCTGCCACGTTAATTCTCCTAACCTGCTTAGTTCATTCTCCTAACCTGCCACCTTAATTCTCCTAACCTGCTATGTTAGTTCTCCTAACCTGCCACATTAATTATCCTAACCTGCTACGTTAGTTCTCCTAACCTGCCACATTAATTATCCTAACCTGCTACGTTAGTTCTCTTAACCTGCCACGTTCATTCTCCTAACCTGCCACATTAATTCTCCTAACCTGCTATGTTAGTTCTCCTAACCTGCCACATTAATTATCCTAACCTGCTACGTTAGTTCCCATACTTGGAGATAGAGATTCTATTTGCCTGAGAACTCATACTGAATTTAATTCAGCTGCTATATCTATTGCTTCATTAACCGTTAGTGGGCGTGACGTTAGGCCAGAGCGATGGGGATGGGTAGCCAAGAAAAGACCCTACCTTTTTCAATGGCCCAATGGCATATAGCCTACTGTAAATGCCAAGGTCTTTTTATATTTTTACTGCACTATATCAAGAAGAGTGGATTTGCATCATACCAATATCTTTACCTTTTTAGTGTTTATTAATCTATTAATGCTGTTTGCCTTCATTGTCATCCGACAGGTGGCGTCACACCTAGGCATCGCTCGTCCCTCAACCGACAGTGCAGGCGGATTGGTCGTTCTATCTGACGGAAGGCATCCATTTGCCCTATAACATTTCCTTTCATGTCTGCACACAGGCTACTCAAAGTAAAAGGGTAGTAACTTCTGCTTGATTGAAGCTTTGTAACAGAGCACAGACCAGGTCACCATAACCTGCAATGGGTCAAGAGGCTCTAGTCTAGTGGTCACTTGATTGTGGAGATCATTCAGACCTGGGTACTATTGGTCCTTTTGCCCAATTTGTAATATCAGCATTCCCACTGAACAAACAAATGCAAGGATGATATGTCTTGTTTTTGTACTGAGAATGGCAACCAAAATATAAACGCAACATGTAAAGTGTTGGTCTCATGTTTCATGAGATGAAATAAAAGATCCCAGAAATGTTCCATACGCACAAAAAGCTTATTTCTCTCAAATGTTGTGCACAAATTTGTTTACATCCCTGTTAGTGAGCATTTCTCGTTTGCCAAGATAATCCATCCACCTAACAGGTGTCACCTATMAAGAAGCTGATTAAACAGCAAGRTCATTACACAGGTKCACCTTGTGCTGGGGACAATAAAAAGCCACTCTAGAATGTGCAGTTTTGTCACACAACACAATACTACCAATGTCTCAAGTTTTGAGGGAGTGTGCAATTGGCATGCTGAMTGCAGGAATGTCCACCAGAGTTGTTGCCAGAAAATGGAATGTTAATTTCTCTACCATAAGCCTGCGTCATTTTAGAGAATTTGGCAGTACATCCAACCGGCCTCACAACCGCAGACCACGTGTATGGTGTCGTGTGGGAGAGCGGTTTGCTGATGTCAACTTTGTGAACAGAGTGCCCCATGGTGGCGATGGGGTTATGCCATGAGCAGGCATAAGCTACGGACAACGAACACAAATGCGTTATCAATGGCAATTTAAATGCACAGAGATACCATGACGAGTTCCTGAGGCCCATTGTCGTACCAATCATCATCCGCCGCCATCACCTCATGTTTCAGCATGATAATGCATGGCCACATGTCGCAAGGATCTGTAGACAATTCCTAGAATCTGAAAATGTCCCAGTTCTTCCATGGCCTACATACTCACCAGACATGTCACCTATTGAGCATTGTTTGGGATGCTCTAGATCGACGTGTACGACAGTGTGTTCCAGTTCCCGCCAATATCCAGCAACTTCACGCAGCCATTGAAGAGGACTGGGACAACATTCCACGCTGCATGAGGCAAATGGTTGTCACACCAGATACTGAGTGGTTTTCTGATCTTACCTTTTTTTAAGGTATCTTTGACCAACAGATTCAAATCTGCATTTCTAGTCATGTGAAATCCATAAATTAGGGCCTAATGAAATTATTTCAATTGACTGATTTCCATATATGAACTGTAACTCAGTAAAATCTTAGAAATTGTAGCATGTTGTGTTTATATTTTTGTTCAGTATAAAACTGCTTTGTTGTGTAACAGAGTATCCACAATATTCAGCACATGACCACAAGTATGTGGACAGCTGCTCATCGGACATCTCATTCCAAAATCATGGGCATTCAAATTGAGTTGGTCCCCCCCTTTGCTGCTATAACAGCCTCCACTCTTCTGGGAAGGCTTTCCACTCAATGTTGGAACATTGCTGCGAGGACTTGCTTCCATTCAGCCACAAGAGCATTAGTGAGGTTGGGTACTGATGTTGGGCAATGGCACACAGTCAGCATTCAAATTCATCCCAAAGGTGTTCGATAGAGTTGAGGTCAGGGCTCTGTGCAGGCCAGTCAAGTTCTTCCATACCGATCTCGACAAACCATTTCTGTATGGACCTTGCTTTGTGCACGGTGGCATTGTCATGCTGAAACAGGAAAGGGCCTTCCCCAAACTGTTGCCACAAAGTTAGAAGCACAGAATCGTCTAGAATGTCATTGTATGCTGTAG